>NC_038241.2:29382130-29597356 GCF_000004515.6 Glycine max
ACTCATTTAAGATAATTGAAACACTAGAACATACAAAGAAAAGAGATACAGGCCATCAAAGTGTGTCATTGGAGAATAAGACAGGAAATCAACTATGCTGAAGATAGGAGATCAGCTAAAGTTGTGATAAAACAAGACATGAAGGGAAGAAGGCATATATATGGGTTTAACAACAATAAACGTGAGAAGACAGAGAAGAAAAGGGTGGTGGATGATGAAACTGGCGACAAACATGAGCTGTATGAAGTCCTAAGGATACCATCTAAAACAAAAAACCGATGCCTCAATCAGAGAAAAATGTAGTTGTCACTTACTTGCTTTGGTGACCTCTGTCTCTGTAGAAAATTACATTAGACGATGTTAATCAATTCTCCTTCATCATGATCATTTCGATTAGAATGAACGTCGTCAGCTTCTTCTTCTCCGACAACGTTACGAGTGATTTGAGCGGTCAAAGGACTAACATAGGTGTCCATGTATGAATCATCATCTTCTACATTAACACCAATTGTTTTGCCCTGCAGAACCACGCACCACCTTTCATCACAAGGGTCTTGCACGTAAAATACTTGTCTAGCTTGTTCTGCCATGATGAAAGGGTCATTTGCACGCCAAAATTGCATTCATGTTTTTATAAATAAAAATTACATTAATAACAACCTAGTACTAGCAAGATAAAGAGTTTCTCTTCATGTTTCTTGATTTTTATAAACCACTTGGGAATGGACCATATAGTTGTTGGACTTATCCCTATTATATATATACATGCGTAGTTTAAAAAAAATCAGAATTCTACAACTAGCAAAACCATTTCAAGTTATCTTTTGGTTCTTTCTAGGCCAACACATTTTTTTATGAAATCATTACCACTAGTAGTAAAATCTCACAACACATGTACAAAGAATAAGGTGTCCAACCTGATGTACATTACTTCTAACACAAGACAAAATGATGTAGTATTTCTCCCTTCCTATAAAGGAATCAACACTAGCAACCGGAAAAGAATAAAACTCATGTAGTAGCTGCAACAAGGACAAAGATTGCATATAGAAATCATGATAATTGTCTCAAACCTCAATCTCCTTGTAAAGTTGTTGCCTGGAAACACCATTTCTTGACATATAGTTCACAATATAAGTTTTTTGCCCCTCATAAGGTGTTATCACACCAATCTATTTTAACATTTAAAATAATATTAATATTAACACTAAAAGTGTCAATGTAAACCCATTTGTTAAAGTTCAAAAAATATACCTGACTTGGAACCACACCACTTTTTAAGAAAGTAGTTACAATCTTTGCAACATTTGTAGCCTCAGTCCTATTTAAATAAGATGTTCCACTAACAGTTAGACAAAAAGATAAGCAAACATATGTTTGTTCTATTAGAAATCCAGCTAAACCAATAAGATGCAAATTAGTCGATTGATCAATCTAATGTTGATAACGACTACAGTGACCCCACCTAAGTTAGGAAATAATTAAGTTGCAAAACATTCTAATGTTGACTTCAACATTCACTAATAAGCATAAAAAGTATTAGAAATACCAATTCCGCTAGCAAGTTTGCAGGTATAAGTAAGACATGGTCAAAATTAATTTTCCTCTAAAATGTCAGCTAGTGTTTTGAATATAGACTTTAAAATGTTGGAAAAGCCGCTTTAATTGCGGACACCCCTTGCCCACCTTAGTTGCGGCCTTATCATGTCCTCATTTCCTAATAGGGGGACTAACTTTGTAGAAGTCTCAAAGTCAAGATGCCAAAGCCAAGATTCATCAAGGACTAACCCAGAGGCAGCTGGCTCTCCAATTACCCTTTGTCCTGCAACATGAAAGCAATTAGTTATTATTGGAACAAAATATCATGGGGGGAAAATATAAACTAACTACATGTTCTGTAGTTTCAAACAAGCAAGAGAGATCACTAAAACTAGTTATTGATAAAAAAAATGTCATTGTTATGAATCACATATTAAGAATTGAAAACTTAATGTGGTACAATTGGTGCTCTCATTGAGAGTTAGGTTGTGAGAAGGGATACCTAGTACCTAGGCTAGATTAAGGTGCAATATGACAAATAATAATAGATGTGTAAAGCCATCAAAGGGGAAATGACTATCACTAGGTCAAAGTTGATAGAGTAAAGTAGTTGTGAACATCAACTCTTAAAGGATATTACAATTTTATGAATCTCACATTGACACTATTAGAAATTACAATTTCAACATCGGTTATTTACGGCATTCTACATCGGTTCTAAAACCGATGTTGAATGTATTATTGTTAACATCGTGTCATACCCTAATTTCATCCGAGGACCATCCGTTGTTGGGATGCGACCCTCGTTTGACCACTTCGAGGTACTTGGCACCCATCGTTAGGCAATTCGTGGTGTTCCGTGACGTGCCGGAAGTCAAAAGAAGGCATTGTAGCACAATCCGTGAAGTTCCACGACATGTCGGAAATTGAAATGAAGTGTTAGTGCGCAATCCACAAAGTTCTGTAACATTTCGGAAGGCAAAGAAGGGATGATTACGTAATCCGTAAGGTTTCGCAACATTACGGAAAGAAAACAAGCATCGTTACGAAATTCGTAAAGTTTCGTAACATTACGGAAAAAGAATCACCAAAAAAAGGTAGGGGGTGTACTTAGTAAAAATGGGGTGCAAATAGCAACCAGGCCCACTTGGGCCTTCCAGAAAATTACTCCAAAAGGCGGTTTCTTCTGGAGGAAGCAACCTAGCTCGCCTGGGCGAGCTGGGTGGCAAGCATCTCCCCCATTTTTCTATAAATAGGGGGAGAAGTGAAGAGGAAAATTGTTCAGCCCTCCTGGTAATTCGAGAATCACTTGAAATTAGTGAAAAAAATTGGTTCCGTGAAGAAAATCCATGCCGAGGCGCTTCCGTAACGTTTCCGTGGGTGATTTCGTGAAGATTTTCAACCGTTCTTCAACGTTTTTCATCGTTCTTCGGTCTTCAACCAGTAAGTACTCGAAATTGAACTTTTCAATTCATTCTATGTACCCTTAGTGGTCCTCATTTGTTTTCACGTGCTTTTATTTTCATTTCATTTACTTTCCGTACCCCCTTTTGACGTGCTTTAGTCATTTGCTTAAGTCATTTTCTTGCCTAATCAAATAATAAAATAAATTTCCACCGATCATTTGAATTGTAATATTCGTTAATTTTTGTTAAAATGAAATCCGACCGTTCGGTCGTGCCGTAACTACGTTAGAAATCAAAAAGAGGTAAAATAATAATATAATAATCAAAAATATCTTTTAGTAAAATAAACCAAAAAAAGAAATCGGACGTTTCTCTTTGGGATTTCTCTTTCTTGATTGAATCGACTAATAACCAAAGTGAAACTAAAGCTAAAATCAATTCATAAACCAAACTTTTATCATCGCCTAAAAAAGTCATTTTCAAAGGTCCAACACCTTGAAATGGTCTTCTCCGCTTTCATTTGTTAAGTGTAGATTTCTAAAAGCCTAAAATCAACATGTAATTTTACTACCTCTTTCAAAAAATAAAAGAGATCATTAATGGTCCAATGCCTTAATGTCTTCTCTCTTTTCAAAAGAATTGGAAGTTTGTTTAATGGTCCAACGCCTTAAATGACCTTTCATTCAATAAAAACATATCTTGCAAAAGGGATAAAAACAACTTAACCAAACACTTTGTTCACAAAGAACTACGTAGGTATGATTTCCTTATCGCAATTAAGGAATACGTAGGAGCAAGGGAAACACCCTCGTTGACCGCAAAAAAAGATAAAAAAATAAATAAAGACGTAAAGGGAACATAAAATTGAAGTCATGTTTGCACATTTAATTAAATGTTGCCGTCTCTCGTGATGGACGCGTGGGGTGCTAATACCTTCCCCATGCGTAAATACAACTCCCGAACCTTTCACTTAAAGTTCGTAGATCACGTCTTTTCCGGTTTTTCCGACGTTTTCCTCAAATAAACATTGGTGGCGACTCCGCGCGTATTCCTTTCTTGGAACACGCACCCGCAAGTCTCGCGTCGCCCTCCCGCCGAAGGGTAGGTTGCGACAGTTGGCTACTCCACTGGGGACTGTTTTTAGAGAGTTAGGCCATTTAATCTTGTGCAATGTTTTATCATGACTTTCTCCTTTGTTGGTTTCCCTTTATTTTTCTTATGTTCTTGTGTATATAACTCTTTGATGCTTTTAGTGCGTTTTAAAATGTATGCATGAGGTAAATATTTATTCATTTGATGCACACAAATACCAACACTATTTGCACACACGGTGAGTTGAAAAAGGGCCCTATACCCGGGCTCGTGGGAACATAAGGAGTGGAGGTGAATCTGTGATCATGCTAGGTCTCCGACTTGCTTGATTACAGTGAACCCTCATCTAGAGTTTTTCTCTTTGATAACATATTGTTGCTAGTAGTCCCTACTACTGCAATATGTTCTTCGAAGGGGATGATACCTCTAGAGACCATCAAGAGAGATATGACCACCTTGGGGATTATCACTAAAAACCCTTTTAGCTCTCTCCCATATAGGTCCCTTGAATAGGGGCACGAAGCGGACACGCTGCGTGCCATTTTTTTCACACTGCCATGCATAAATAGCATGTACCCCTTTCGCTTATATATTTTGTGAATATTGTCATGCTGTACATTCCCGTGTTGTGCCCTTCGCATATGCATCACGCATGGGTTCTGTCTTGATCCCCTCTCTTTTGCAAACTAACGGAGGGTCCGTGTCACCTTCTTAAATATATACGTCGGGCACTGTGCTACCCCAAGACGTTGTATCTAAAAAGGAGACAATTTCATCGGGCTCCCGTATTCATAAATTGCATCTGTCTCATGTGCATTCCTTCATGCATTCATCCATTCCACCCATAATAGATGTTGGAGTTTTGATTCACATCGGATTTTTGTTTCACTTTAGTAAGCATGGGGACAAATCAAACTGGCAAAAGGTTTTATCAAGTCAAGATTAAGGGCCTAGATATCACCAGCATCAAGGATTTGGGGCGGTTGATAGGACCTCTCCAAATGCAAGCCTTCCGCAAGACGTACGGAAAGATCTTAGATTTGACCATAGTAGAGATATCCCCAGAAGCCATTGCATCACTCACCCAATACTATGACCAGCCTTTGAGGTGCTTCACGTTTGGAGACTTCCAATTAGTATCGACTGTTGAAGAATTTGAGGAGATTCTAGGATGTCCTCTTGGGGGAAGGAAACCGTATCTTTTCTCCGTCTTTCTTCCCTCCTTGAGCAAAATTGCAGTTGTGGTCAGGGATTCGGCGAGAGGATTGGACCGCGTAAAGCAAACTCGAAACGGCATAGTGGGCCTACCACATAAGTACTTAGAAGGCAAGGCGAGGGATATGGCGAATCAAGAGGAGTGGGTCCCGTTTATGGATGTATTAGCATTGCTAATCTTTGGGGTTGTCCTCTTTCCAAATGTAGATGGTTTGGTGTAACTAGCCGCGATTGATGCTTTCCTTGCATATCACCATAGTAAAGAGAGCCCGATGGTAGCTGTCTTGGCAGACTTATTTGACACATTTGACCGAAGGTGCAAAAAGAGTAGTGCATGGATCATCTGTTGTTTACCTGCTCTTTGTGTATGATTGGTTTCGTACTTGTTCCAACAAGACATAAGGCATCCATGTCCGCTCCGAAGCCATCGCTCGTGTGTCGAGAAAAGAAGGAAATGAGGGTGTTATCTTCTCATGTGGAAGCTACCCAAACATCCCGTTGATAGGAACGAGGGGTTGCATTAACTACAATCCCGCGCTTGCTATATGACAGTTAGGGTACCCATGAGGGGAGCACTGACGGAAGAAAGCCTGTCTCCTTTCCTTGTGAGAGATTTTGGCGCGCATACAAAGAGTCCATAAGGCGTAGGAAAACCCGTTAAGGAAAGATAAAGAGCTTAGAGGAATTCGTAATGGCATCATTGGTGGTTATCATGAATGGCTGAAAGTTCGTACACGGGGTTTAGATTGGCTCGCCAAGTTAAAGATTATCAACGAAGAGAATTTCGAAGCTCCGGAAGAAGATGAAGAAGTCCGAGCTCTGAAAACCAAACTAGGAAAAGCGAGACTTGCCAAAGAAAAATTCAAGTTGGTTGCTACAGACATCCGGAAAGAGTGTGCCGGGTTACGAGAAGAAAATGCAGCTACCGCAAAAGCCCTTGAACAAGAAACCAAGAGGGCTCGCAAGGAAGAGCACGGCCGTGACAAATTCCGTGGAGCATTGTGGGGCAGCAACAGTGAGCTCAAGCTTCGAAGGGAAGAGAGAGACCAATCATGAGCACATAGCCTGGTCTTAAAAGAAGAGTTAGCCGCTTGCTCAAGGTCCAAAAGGAACTTGACTCAGCGTTTGTGCGAGACAGAGACCAACATGTTAGCTATCATCACCAAGTATCAAGAAGAACTAAGCCTAGCCACAACCCACGAGCATAGGGTGGCGGACGAGTATGCCCAAGTGTACGCGGAAAAGGAGGCTAGAGGAAGGGTGATCGACTCGTTACACCAAGAGGCAACCATGTGGATGGACCGATTTGCTCTTACCTTGAACGGGAGTCAAGAACTTCCCCGATTGCTAGCCAAGGCCAAAGCAATGGCGGACACCTACTCCTCCCCTGAATAAATCCACGGGCTTCTCGACTATTGTCAGCATATGATAGATTTAATGGCCCATATAATTTGGAACCGCTAGGGAACTTGTATTATCACTCAGATATTGACTAGTTATAACCTTTTTGAATAAAATGAGTTTATCCCATGTTTCTACTCCAAAAAAGTCAGTGCGAATCAAATCACTCCTGCATTTTACCTCTAAACATGCATTCATAATTTTTACCTACTCCTCATGTTTGGTTTTTCTAGGAAAAAAACCATAACTAAACGCACCCCAAGGCATCCTTATCGCACCAGATCCAAATCTAGAACGATAGGTGATCAAGAGGAGACATAGGAACAGATGAAAGCCGACATGTCGGCTTTGAAAGAACAAATGGCTTCTATGATGGAGGCCATGCTAGGAATGAGACAACTCATGGAGAAGAACGTGGCCACCGCTACCGCTGTCAGTTCGGCTGTCGAAGCAGACCCGACTCTCCTAGCCACCGCGTACCATCCTCCCCCAAATACGGTAGGACGAGGAAGAAACACACTGGGGCACAACAGGAACCCCCATTTGGGATACAACCAAGTGGCTTACCCTTATGGATTGTCGCCTAATTACATGCCGCTAGTCATGCAAGATGATGTGGGTCATATCTCTTCTCCCATCCTTGAAGGGGAGCCTCCTCGACAGCCCGACAAGGTCCACGAAGATCATCAAGAGTATACCCAAGGGGATGTCGAGTTCTACCCCCCAATCCCCGTCGAGGGACCGGCACCCAACACTTTGCCTCAGCCCAACCTCACAGCACAACCAATAATCTTGTCCACAGAAGGACCACCCCCGGCGACTGAAGAAAGAAGGAAACTCGATCTCCTTGAGGAGAGATTGAGGGCTATTGAAGGCTTTGGTGACTATCCGTTCGCGGACATGACGGATCTTTGTTTGGTACCAGATGTTGTTATCCCCCCAAAATTCAAAGTGTCGGACTTTGACAAGTATAAAGGGACGACTTGTCCCAAGAACCATCTCAAGATGTATTGTCGTACGATGGGCGCGCACTCTAGGGATGAGAAGCTATTAATATACTTTTTCCAAGATAGCTTGGTTGGGGCCGCGGTCGTTTGGTACACTAATCTGGAAGCTTCCTGCATCCGTACTTGGAAGGACCTGATTACTGCTTTCCTAAGGCAATATCAGTATAATTCCGATATGGCTCTTGATCGCACTCAGCTACAGAATATGTTCAAGAAGGAAGGTGAGACCTTTAAAGAATACGCACAACGGTGGAGAGACCTGGCAGCGCAAGTGGCCCCTCCCATGGTCGAAAGGGAGATGATCACCATGATGGTAGACACCTTGCCAGTGTTTTACTATGAGAAGTTGGTAGGATACATGCCGTCCAGCTTCGCGGACCTAGTTTTCGCCGGGGAAAGAATCGAAGTAGGGTTGAAAAGAGGGAAGTTCGATAACGTTTCCTCCACAAGTGCCAATGCTAAAAGAATCGGAGCAACTAGGGCAAAAAGGAAGGAGGGAGATGCCCACGCCGTCACTGTTGGATCGAGTGGCCTCAGAATAATTAAGAAGGGGGGGGGTTGAATTAATTATTCCTAAGCCTTTACTAATTAAAAAATTACTCTTTTAAGGCTTTTACTTATTTTGTTAAGAGAATATGGAGTAGAAGAGAAACTTAACAGAAAGTAAAAGCAGAAATTAAATGCACATCGGAAAGTAAAAGAGTAGGGAAGAAGGAAACAAACACACAAGAGTTTTTATACTGGTTCGACAACAATCCGTGCCTACATCCAGTCCCCAAGCAACCTGTGGTCCTTGAGATTTCTTTCAACCTTATAAAAATCCATTTACAAGCAAAGATCCACAAGGGATGTACCCTCTCTTGTTCTCAGTCAAACACAAGTAGATGTACCCTCTACTTGTACCACAAAGGATGTACCCTCCAATGTGTTAAGACAAAGATCTCAGGCTGTTAAACCTTTGATACTTTGTGAATGGGGATACAAAAGAATTCTCAGGCGGTTAGTCCTTTGAACACTTTTGTATAAGGGAAAGGGAAGAATCAAAAGAATTCTCAGACTGTGTCGTTTTGAATTCTTTGACAAGGGAGAAGGGAGACACAAAAGAATTTAGGCGGTTAGTCCTTTGTTCTTTTGGAAAAGGGAGAAGAGAGACACAAAGAATTCAGGCTGTTAGTCCTTGGCAAATTCTTTTTGGCAAAGGGAGAAGTGAATGAAAAGATGAATAGCACAAGTTTTCAAGGTTTGGAAAACCAGAAAACTTCAGAAAGCTTTTGGTACAAAGAAGAAGAAGAAGTTAAAAGAGAGTCAAGGCTTGTAAAGGATTGATTGGAAAAGTAAAGTATTCAAGATTGTTGAAATGCAAAACAAAGCCTTGCTTTTATAGACTCTCCATGTCTGGTCAAGAAGACCATTCAGAAGAGTTATAACTCTTAGAAAAACTTAAAACTCATTTGAAAAAGTCAAAACCTTTTTGAAGAGTTACATCTTTTGATTTATCAGAAACAATCACTGATAATCGATTACCAAATAAGTGTAATCGATTACACAAAGCTTTTGAGTGAAAGGATGTTACTCTTCACATTTAAATTTGAATTTCAACATTCGAGGGCACTGGTAATCGATTACCAAAACATTGTAATTGATTACAGCCTTTTGAAAATAATTGGAACGTTGTAAATTCAGTTTGAAAACTTTTTCAAACTCATTTTGCTACTGGTAATCGATTACAACAATATGGTAATCGATTACCAGAGAGTAAAAACTCTTTGGTAAAGTTTTTGTCAAAAACTCATGTGCTATTCAAAGTTTTGAAAATAAATTTTAATACTTATCTTGATTGAGACTTTTCTTCATTCTTGAATCTTGAGTCTTGAATCTTGATCTTGATTCTTGAGATCTTGATTCTTGAATCTTGATTCTTGATTCTAGGCTTTCTTCTTGAGTCTTGAATTCTTCTTGATTCTTGAACTCTTGACTTGTTCTTGATTCACTTGAGATGTTCTTTGATTTACTTGAGTTGTTCTTTGATCTTTGAGCTTTTTGTTCATCACCTTTGTCATCATTTTTTGTTGTCATTATTGTTATCATCAAAACACCTTTGAATCACATTCACCAAGAAGCCTTGCCAGTGTTTTACTATGAGAAGTTGGTAGGATACATGTCGTCCAGCTTCGTGGACCTAGTTTTTGCTGGGGAAAGAATCGAAGTAGGGTTGAAAAGAGGGAAGTTCGATTACGTTTCCTCCATAAGTGCCAATGCTAAAAGAATCGGAGCAACTGGGGCAAAAAAGAAGGAGGGAGATGCCCACGCCGTCACTTCGGCGCCCGCATGGGTCAAACCCCCGTAGACATCTCATGGTACACATCAGTACGCACAACATCATCCGAGCTTCTCAGCTCACGCTGGGAACTCCTCTAACTCAGCACCCGTGCAGCCTAAGGCACCCGTCCAGAGGGAGGCCCCCCAAGTTCCAACTCCAACCACGACTCGCCCTGCTGGCAATTCCAACGCAATGAGGAACTTTCCCTCGACGTCAATTCAAGAATTCACCCCACTCCCAATGACGTATGAAGACCACTTGCCGTCCCTCATCGCCAACCAACTGGCTGTGATAACTCCTGGGAAGATCTTCCAACCCCCTTTCCCAAAGTGGTATGATCCTAACGCAACTTGCAAGTACCATGGGAATACCCCGGGGCATTCCATCGAAAAATGCTTGGCCCTTAAATACAAGGTCCAACATTTGATAGATGTTGGATGGCTGACATTCCAAGAGGATCGGCCCAACATGAAAACCAACTTGCTCGCCAATCATGGAGGGGGAGTGGTTAATGTCATTGAGTCAGATAGGCCGCGCAGGTCTAAACCTTTAAAGGACGTGACAAACCCTAAGAGGTTTATCTTTGAGGCCCTACAAAAGGGAGGTGTGATTCCCCACGGTGGGCATAAAGAGAACTCTTGTTTGTTGCATCCCGGCGAGCTACATAGCATGGAAACATGTTTTGCAGTGGAGGAATTGTTGCAGCAAATGATAGATCAAGGCCGACTAAAAGTCGGTGATGAAGGAAGAGAAGAGCAGCATATATGTATGCAGTCCGTGGATGAGAGAAGTTTTGGAAGGCCTAAACCTTTGGTGATATATTTCACCAAGGGCGTAGCTTTGCAAAAGCCCCGACACCCCTCGGCAGCTAAACCTATCCCTTTCCCATACCAAAACAGCCACGCAGTCCCATGGAGGTACACACCTCCGAATAAAGAAGGAGAAGAAGCCACCGACATCAGTTCGTTGTCGACCAAGGTAACCAATATCACGGGGTTGAGCGGTGTGACCCGCAGCGGTCGCGTATTTGCGCCCCCCGACCTACCAATTCAGCCCTTGAACGTCAAGGGGAAGGCAAAGGTAGTGGAAGAACAAGATGATAAAATGCCCCTTACTCCAAATGAGGATACTCCGGTGAAAGGTCTTCTGGAGAAAAAGGATGGTTATGGCAAGAAGGAGGTGTCGCTAGAGGAAGCCATCGAGTTTCTCCGCATAATTCAGCAGAGTGAGTTCAAGGTTATTGAGCAGCTTAACAAAACCCCGGTCAGGGTCTCGCTGTTGGAATTACTCATGAGCTTGGAGCCTCATCGGGCTCTATTAGTAAAGGTTTTGAACGAGGCCCACGTGGCCCAAGATATTTCTGTGGAAGGCTTTAGAGGACTCGTCAATAATATCATTGCCAACAACTATCTCGCCTTCGCCGAAGAAGAAATCCCTGCCGAGGGAAGAGGGCATAACAAGGCTTTGCACGTATCAATCAAGTGTATGGACCACGTTGTAGCCAAGGTGCTCATCGATAATGGTTCCAGCTTAAACGTGATGCCCAAAAGCACTTTGGAGAAATTACCGTTTAATGCTTCCCATCTAAAGCCAAGTTCCATGGTAGTTCGTGCCTTCGACGGCACCCGCCGAGAGGTTAGGGGAGAGATCGACCTCCTGGTACAAATAGGCCCTCACACCTGTCAGGTTACCTTTCAAATCATGGATATTAACCCCCCTTACAGCTGCCTGTTAGGATGCCCATGGATCCATTCAGTGGGAGTCGTTCCCTCTACACTCCATCAGAAATTGAAGTTCGTAGTGGAAGGGCATTTGGTTATCGTATCAGGCGAGGAAGACATCTTGGTGAGTTGTCCATCCTCTATGCCATATGTGGAGGCCGCAAAGGAGTCATTAGAAACTGCTTTCCAGTCTTTAGAGGTGGTAAGTATTTCCTCCGTGGATTCCTTCTCTAGGCAACCTTGCCTGTCAGATACGGCAGTGATGGTGGCCCGGGTAATGTTGGGGAATGGTTATGAACCCGGAATGGGTTTAAGCAAGGACAATAGCGGCATAACTAACCTGATAAGTGCCAAAGGAAATCGTGGGAAGTTTGGGTTAGGCTACAAACCCACACTGGCAGATATAAGGAAAAACATTGCGGGAAGGAAAAGCAGAAGTCAAGGCTCGCGATTAAGACAAGAAAATGAAGGAAGCCCGCCCTGCCACATAAGTAGGAGCTTTATAAGCGCGGGTCTAGGGGACGAAGGCCAAGTCGTTGCAATATGCGAAGATGATGCTCCAAGTGGGTCGGATTTGGTACGACCATGCCCTCCTGATTTCCAATTAGGAAATTGGCAAGTGGAGGAGCGCCCAGACATTTACGCGACAAGCATAATGTAAACCTTTTATAGCTTTAAAAGCTCTACAGTTGGGCCTAGGCTTTAGAGTTTCCTTTTGTTAAGGCTTTGTGTCTTTTGCTCCTGAATCTATAATATAAAGATCTTTCTTTCATCTGTTCCTGCATCTCTACCCATTCTCATCCATTTGCATGTTTATTTCTTTATTTTTAAAACGCCAGATCCGGCGACGAGTCCCTTGAAGGTACTAATAACTGGGACCCGCCCATCGACTTCGAGCAAGAAACGAATAGGACAGAAGATGAAGAGAACGAGGATGTGGGACCTTCCCCGGAGTTGGAAAGGAAAGTCGCCCAGGAGGACCAAGAAATGGGGCCTCATGAAGAAGAGACAGAACTAGTAGACTTGGGAACTGACAGTGGAAAAAGGGAAGTAAAGATAGGCACGGGTATGACCGCACCCATCCGTGCTTGGTCGTACCAAGATATGCCCGGTTTGAGTTCTGACATTGTGCAGCACCGATTACCCCTAAATCCCGAGTGTCCCCTGGTAAAACAGAAACTGAGAAGGATGAAGCCCGAGACATCCTTGAAGATAAAAGAAGAGGTAAAGAAACAATTTGACGCTGGGTTTTTGGCTGTCGCTCGGTACCCGGAATGGGTTGCCAACATTGTGCCAGTCCCTAAGAAGGATGGGAAGGTGCGAATGTGTGTGGATTATCGGGACCTAAATCGGGCCAGTCCCAAAGACAACTTTCCTTTGCCACACATCGATATCCTCGTGGATAATACGGCCAACTTCGCTTTGTTTTCCTTTATGGACGGATTCTCCGGTTACAATCAGATAAAAATGGCGCCAGAGGATATGCAAAAGACTACCTTCGTCACCCTGTGGGAAACGTTCTGTTACAAGGTGATGTCCTTTGGACTCAAGAATGCCGGGGCAACTTATCAATAGGCCATGGTAGCTTTGTTCCACGATATGATGCACCAAGAGATCGAGGTCTATGTGGACGACATAATTGCCAAATCTAAATCCGAGGAGGAACACCTCGTCAACCTGCGGAAGTTGTTTGAAAGGCTTAGGAAGTATCAGTTGAGGTTGAACCCCGCTAAGTGCACTTTTGGGGTCAAATAAGGGAAATTGCTAGGTTTCATCGTAAGCCAGAAAGGGATAGAGGTAGATCCCGAAAAGGTGAAGGCCATCCTTGAGATGCCGGAACCCCGTACCGAGAGGCAAGTCCGAGGTTTCCTGGGACGTTTGAATTATATTGCCAAATTCATATCACAGCTCACTGCTATTTGTGAGTCGTTGTTCAAACTCTTACGCAAAAACCAAACCGACCGTTGGAATGAGGATTGTCAAGAGGCATTTGGGAGGATCAAAAAGTGTCTCATGAATCCTCCTGTACTTATGCCACCGGTACCCGGAAGGCCTCTCATCTTGTATCTGACGATTTTGGACGAGTCGATGGGATGTATGCTGGGGCAACATGACAAGTCTGGAAAGAAAGAGCGTGCTGTCTACTACTTGAGTAAGAAGTTCACGGCCTGTGAAATGAATTACTCCATGCTCGAAAGAACGTGTTGTGCTTTAGTCTGGGCGTCCCATCGCCTAAGACAATACATGCTGAGCCATACCACCTAGTTGATATCCAAGATGGACCCGGTTAAGTACATCTTTGAAAAGCCAGCTCTTACGGGACGGATCGCCCGGTGGCAAGTCTTGCTATCCGAGTTTGATATAGTTTACGTCACCCAAAAGGCGATAAAAGGAAGCGCCTTAGCAGATTATTTGGCTCAGCAGCCTCTCAACGACTATCAGCCCATGCATCCCCAATTCCCGGATGAGAACATCATGGTCTTGTTTGAGGAAAAACTAGACGAGGATCGGGACAAATAGACTGTGTGGTTTGATGGAGCGTCAAACGTTCTAGGCCATGGCATTGGAGCAGTATTAGTCTCTCCAGACAATCAATGTATACCTTTCACAGCCAGGCTGGGGTTCGACTGCACCAACAATATGGTTGAGTATGAAGCATGTGCCCTGGCCATCCAGGCAACGATTGACTCCAACGTCAAGCTACTCAAGGTGTATGGGGACTTAGCGTTGGTGATCCATCATCTGAGAGGGGAATGGGAAACTAGAGACCCCAAGCTGATACCCTACAAAGCCTATATCAAGGAGTTGGCTAATTCCTTTGATGAAATCTCCTTCCATCATGTTCCCCGGGAGGAAAATCAAATGGCTGATGCGCTTGCCACTTTGGCATCCATGTTCCAGCTGACGCTGCACGGGGATCTACCATACATTGAGTTCTGGTGTCGGGGCAAACCCGCGCATTGTTGCCAGGAGGAAGAGGAACGGGACGGTAAGCCTTGGTATTTCGATATCAAGCGATATGTTGAAAGCAAAGAGTACCCACCGGAGATTTCCGACAATGATAAAAGGACATTGAGGAGATTGGCGGCCAGTTTCTTCATGAGCGGGAGCATACTATATAAAAGAAACCACGACATAACTCTCCTGCGATGCGTGGATGCCAAAGAGGCGAACCACATGATTAAGGAAGTCCACGAGGGTTCATTTGGAACGCACGCCAATGGGCATGCTATGGCCAGGAAGATCCTGAGAGCAGGTTATTACTGGCTCACCATGGAAGGTGATTGCTGCGTCCATGTAAGGAAATGCCACAAGTGTCAAGCGTTCGCGGACAATGTCAATGCTCCGCCACATCCTCTGAATGTCATGTCCGCCCCTTGTCCTTTTTCCATGTGGGGAATAGACGTCATCGGGGCCATCGAGCCCAAGGCTTCGAACGGTCATCGCTTCATTCTCGTGGCGATAGATTATTTCACCAAGTGGGTCGAGGCGGCTTCCTACACCAATGTCACGAGGAGTGTAGTGGTCAGGTTCATAAAGAGAGAGCTGATTTGTCGGTATGGACTCCCTAGGAAGATCATTACTGACAATGGCACCAACCTGAATAACAAGATGATGCAGGAAATGTGTGCGGATTTCAAAATCCAGCATCACAACTCCACGCCCTACCGGCCAAAGATGAACGGAGTCGTGGAAGCAGCCAACAAGAATATTAAGAAAATCATTCAGAAGATGATAGTATCATACAAAGATTGGCACGAGATGTTGCCTTTTGCCTTGCATGGGTACCGAACTTCAGTACGAACTTCTACTGGGGCAATGCCGTATTCCTTGGTTTATGGAATGGAAGCGGTACTCCCATTTGAAGTAGAGATCCCTTCCCAGAGGATACTAGCAGAATCGGGTTTAGAAGAATCAGAGTGGGCTTAAACACGCTATGACCAACTCAACCTTATTGAAGGTAAGCGCTTGACGGCCATGAGTCATGGGCGCCTGTATCAACAAAGAATGAAGAATGCGTTCGAGAAGAAGGTACGCATACGCAAGTTCCATGAGGGAGACCTTGTGCTGAAAAAGATGTCCCACGCTGTTAAAGATAACCGAGGGAAATGGGCCCCGAACTATGAAGGGCCTTTCGTTGTGAAAAGGGCTTTTTCCGGAGGAGCCCTGGTGCTTACCAAGATGGATGGCGAGGAGCTACCTTTACCTGTGAACTCTGATGTTGTGAAGCGATACTATGCTTAGAATCTGGGGCAATTAAGGATATCGTCGCATGTTCTTTTATTTTTGTGTGTCTTCTTGGTTTCCCCCAGGGATTCCCATCTACTGTATATCTCTCGTCAGAGTCTTTTAAAAGAAGAGAACAGGGTTTCAGGCTTCAGTCCTCACTTTGATTTTAAACCATGTGTTATTTCATAATAACCTGAGCCCTTTCGCTCAGTTCATGGGATGCCCCAAGCGCTTAAGTAAAACTGAACCTAACCAGCTTTCACTAATAAGATTATTGCATTTGAAGACATTCATGCATACGCATACGCATGCATATTTTGTGATAACAGGGGCAGAATCGTATTAGGCCACGGTCAGAAGTTGAGACAAAGTTAACGGCAGAGGCCAATCAAGGTAAGTCGACGATGCGGTCACGATTTGCCACGCATTGTTGCTTCCTACTTTCAGGTACTTAGGAACGGATGCAAATAGAGGCTAGGGTCACAACCGATAGATCGTCGTCCCTTCCCGGCTCTGGGCAAGCGGAAAACGCCGCTGCAAGGCAGCCTAGTATCCTTTTAATTCACAATAGTTATTACTGTTGTTTGTCTAAATTTTAAAATGGATGCCTAATCTACCTTGAGTGGGTTCGAAAAAGCGAACGCCAACCTATAGAGGGCCATGGTTATGTTTCCCAAAAAAAATGGCAGGTTAGCTCGCCTGGGCGAGCAACCCTTGCACCAAAATATAAAAAACGAGGGAGGGGAACGTTTTCTGCACCCAAAAACTTCCCCCCCTCATTCAAAAAGAGAGAGCTCACGGGACTCACAGTTTTTGCTCCCCCAAGCCACCTTTGGTTGCATTTTGCTTTCATTTTTGGTACTCCTACTCACTCCAACAAGTAAGTATCTAATCCTTGAGCTTTCTAGCTTTCCATTGGTGTATTTTGGTCTTCTTTTGGTGCTCTAAATTGTGGGAATGTGCTCAAATTTAGGGGGCGATTTTGGTTTGTTTTCATGCTTGATTGGTTTGAATTGAGGGGTTGTAGGGGATTGCCTTAGGCCTAGGGTGCATCCTGAAGCAATGGGGCATGCCACATTGCCCCCACTCTCTTGCTATTCATGCCTAAACATGCGCCCACCAAGTGCTCGGTGAAATGCCTCAATGGCATATGAGCATGGTTTTGTAAGCTTGGGATTGTGAGACTGTTTTATATATATAGGGACAGCATGAAGGATTTAAAATGAGTGCCCGAATGCAATTCTAGGCCTAGGAACCCAAGCTTTTAATTTCAATGCAAGGAAGCATGACTTATGCCTAGGAATCTAAATTTTGGTTTTGAATGTGAAAAGGCATGAATATTAGGACATGCTTGAGAGGGTTTTTACTAGAATTTGGCTGCCCCATGAGGAATACCTTGCACCTAGGTAGCATGGAAAATACATTTTAATGGTATGTATATATGTGAATATAGGTAGCATGGAAAATACCTTTCAATGGTATGTGTATATGTGAATATAGGTAGCGTGGAAATACCTTGCAAAGTGTGTGAATATATGGCATAAAAATACCTTGCAAAGTGTGAATGAGTAGCAAAAATGCCTTTCAACATATGCATATTTGGGGAATGGCATGAGGATGCTTCCTAAATGAATATATGATGTGCAATTGCCCCTCAAATGTATATAGATGGCATGAAAGTTCCTTTTCAAATGCAAGTATGTGCATGACATGAGATTAGCTTTCCAATGTGCATATATGTATAAATAAATGTGAATGAAACAACAAAAATTTGTATGTTAAATAAAATACTTCAAATGTGTGTAGGTAGTTTGTGATAGCAAAATACTTAGGATATGAACATGTGTAATTTTGACACAATACCTTGAGCACGCGTATGTGTATTCTTTTCAAAAAAAAATATATGTCTGGTAACTAGAATATTTTGAATATCCTTGTATGTTGACATAAATAGTAGGATATTTTATGTATACGCATGTTCATAAATGTGTTACATTAAGGAAATGTGTGCACAAGTTTGTTCTAAATCGGAAAGATTAGCATGTCGTTTTTGCGTTAAAATAAGCGTTTTCTTGTAAACTAACTTTCCAAATGTTTGTCTTTGCAGGAAATGGCTCTGAGAAAGCTTTCCACAAAGAGACCTAGGAAGGACGTCGCGGCCGAAGGGACTAGTGCCGCTCCCGAGTTCGACAGCCATCGTTTCAGGAGCACTGAGCACCAGTAGCGTTTCGAAGCTATCAAGGGATGGTCCTTCCACCGAGAGAGACGCGTCAAGCTCCGGGACGACGAGTACACAGATTTCTAGGAGGAGATAGCTCGCCGGCATTGGACGTCGCTAGTCACTCCCATGGCCAAGTTTGATCCGGATATAGTTCTCAAGTTTTATGCCAATGCTTGGCCTACGGAGGAGGGCGTGCGGGACATGCGGTCATGGGTAAGGGGCCAGTGGATTCCTTTTGATGTAGAAGCCCTCAGCCAGTTCTTGGGATACCCGCTAGTGTTGAAGGAGGGCCAAGAGTGCGAGTACAGTCAGAGAAGGAATCGGGCCGATGGATTCGACGAGGAGGCCATTGCCCAGCTGCCGGGAGACGGGTACAGATCATGTGCACCAACATGACTACCTTGACCTAGACATGGATGACGTTGCTGCTCAGCAACATCCTGCCCAGCGATCATAACTTCGATCTCCCTCTGCCAAAGTGTCAGTTGGTGTATGCCATTCTGACACGGATGAGCGTCCATGTGGCTCAGTTGATCGCTGATGCCATTTATTTATTTGCAGGTATGCTGCCTACCAGGCACCCTCTAGACCCAGATAAGTCTAACAGGGCCCTGGGTTTTCCAGCATTGATCTCGGGTCTCTGCCAGTCGTTCGGGGTTCCCGTCACACCTAGTAAGGTGATTCGACCGCCGATCACCCGGGCCTTCATATAGAAGTATTGCACGCCAAGACAGGCGCAGGGTGGCGCACCGCAGGCCCTAGACGCACCATCGCCACCTCATCAGGATGATCCAGCTAGGTCATTTGACACAGAGCGGTATTTACAGCATTTGATTCGCCAGCAGGCAGCCAACCACAGGGCGCACGTGCAGACCCATGACTGTCTCTACCAGTTCAGCCTCAATCTGCAGAGCCAGGGTTTCGCTCCTTTTCCGTGCCCTACTCTAGATCAATTCAGGGCAGAGGTCGCATGGCCCGGAGATTGGCCAGGGGAAGCGCTAGCAGAGGCTCCCGACGATGGAGAGGAGGCCCGCATGGATGAGGAGATGACAGATTTGCTCGATTTCTTGGGAGGCAGCGGAGCCACTTGACCGAGGTCACCGCATTTTTGACATATATGTTTTTGTTTTGTTTAGCTTGTTATTAAATGTTTTCTGTTATTGCCCATATTACTGTTGACATTACTATTTTCTATTTTGTTCATATGGTTACTAACGTTACTATCATTATTGTTCGTTTCAGTTAGAAATTTTTGGCGTTATGGCTCTCAGTTATTTCATCACCATTTTTGCAACTTACCATTTTCGTGCGTTTTTCGTTCACCTTGTGGTTAGACGTAAGTAGGTAGTGTGCGCCCTTGTCCGCACGACCTTTTCAGATAGAAAAAAAAAAAAAAGAACAGAGCGGAAATGAACAAATAATAAATAACTTAAAAAGAGGAAAAAGAGGAAAAAGAAAAGAGAGCAAGTAAGAAAAGAAAAAGAAGGAAGGAAAAAGGAAACAATAAAAGTAAAAAGTTGTCTAGCTAAAAAACAACATGCTTGTGAAAAGAGATAACTTCCAACTTTTCTTTGAAAGAATTCACTGATCATAACCAGTTTTTGAAAAAATGTGTATACACTTGAAGGATGAATGCTGCGAAAATTTTCCCGAACACCCAAAATAGGCTCGGATAAATGCACAAATTGATAAAAGAACATATTTTGGAAACACTGGGTTGACTAAAATAGAAAAATGAATTATGAGCCCTAGCATCACATGACCAAAAAGTTTTTTGACACTTGAGTGTCCACATAGGTGCATGCATGACTAGTTTTGCATAAAATTTCCAAATCATCATTGTTGCATTTGTGTCATGGAAATAATGTGGGACATCCCATTTTATCCCTAAACCAGACCAACACCCTGACATATATCATTGTCCATCCGTTCTACAAGCCTTGAGCCAAAGTCCCAACTCACCATAAGCCTTGCCCTCAAAAGAAAACAAAAAGGGGGAGGAGAAAAAGAAAACAAGAGAAAAGGAAAAAAGGAAAGAAAATTCTCGATCAAAAGAATCGAAAGAAGGAAAAAAGGAAAGAAAATTCCCGATCAAAAGAATCGGAAGAAAGCAAAAAGGAAAGAAAATTCTCAATCAAGGACCAGAAGAAAACAGAAGAAATACACAGAAAAGTCTTTGGACCAGACGACATCTGAACAAATACAGAGTTATCACCAAAGTAAATATGGAAAGAAAGGAAGCCACGACCTAAAGTGGTCCTCTCCCTTTGATTACCAACAGAAATCCCGTGCGTCGGTGACTTGTTCACCTCGCGCTAAACAAAAACAAAAGAAAAAGGCCAAAAAACACTCAAAGCCAAATTGTCCGCCAAGAAAAACCCCATTCCCAAGAAAAAGTCCTACCGATCCATGATCACACATGTAATTTTTGATTTGATAGGAGATGATTTGCAAAATCAAGTCATGACATACCTCTGGTTCGGGTTTAGGATGAGACACTTACATGTGTGAGATTGATACACTTTGAGTGATTTTCTTCTATTTTTGTTGAACCCAGTGTTTCCTCTAAATGATCATTAAGAAACGAAATGCTAACATCCAAAATCTCATTTGTGGTTATGAGAAGATTTCATCAGCATACTCTCCTTCCCCGGTAGACACATTGTTTTTCATCCAAAAAGCAAATGTTGCTCTGATTAGTTGGAAGTTTTCTCTCTTTACTAAAGCATGTTCGCATTTTAGTGAAGAAAACACCGAGACTATTTTTAGTCTCACAAGTTTGCCAGAACTACGTAGGTCTGAGTTCCTCGTTGAGGATACATAGGAGCAAGAGCCTCGCTTTTGTCGGCCGCCCCCACAAATTCTGTCCTACTGACACTGGAGTCACGTGACATGCGGAGATACCCGAGTGGTTATCCGTAAAAACTTTCTTTTGCTATATTTAAGACTCAAAGCATGATAGCACGCAGAGACTAGCGTCGTCTTCTGCACCCTTTGTCGATCGCGGCCAACAAGCCCGTTGACACGCGGAGATTTACATCATCTTCCACGCAGACAAATTCTGTCATACTGACACTGGAGTCACGTGACATGCGGAGATACCCGAGTGGTTATTTGTAAAAACTTTCTTTTGCTATCTCTAAGACTCAAAGCATGATAGCACAAAGAGACTAACGTCGTCTTCTGCACCCTTTGTCAATTGCGGCCAACAAGCCCGTTGACACGCGAAGATTTACGTCATGTTCCGCGCAGACAAATTCTGTCATACTGACACTAGAGTCACGTGACATGCGGAGATACCCGAGTGGTTATCCGTAAAAACTTTCTTTTGCTATCTCTAAGACTCGAAGCATGATAGCAAGCTGAGTGGGTAAACGCGCAGATACAGATTCTGCGCCCTTTATCATTCAAGAACAACAAGCTGAGTGGGTAAACGCGCAGATACAGATTCTGTGCCCTTTATCATTCAGGAACAACAACCTGAGTGGGTAAATGCGCAGATACAGATCCTGCGCCCTTTATCATTCAGGAACAACAAGTTGGGTGATAAACGCGCAGAGACAAATTCTGCGCCTTTTGTCATTCAAAAAAAAAACAGCAAGTTGAGAGGTGGGCGGAGACAAATTTGTTAGACAAGTGGCCTCAGATATCTTAAGAAGGGGGGTTGAATTAAGATATTACAAACTATTTCCCCAATTAAAATTCTATTTCACTTTCTATTCAAGTTACAAATTCCCTTAACAATGAACTTCTAAAATATTGATTCAAATAAAACAATCTGAATATAAATATAAAACAATAATAAATAAAAGAGTTTAAGGGAAGAGAAAGTGCAAACTTGGATTTATACTGGTTCGGCCACACCCTTGTGCCAACGTCCAGTCCCCAAGCAACCCGCTTGAGAGTTCCACTATCTTGTAAAATCCTTTTACAAGTTCTGAACACACAAGGACAATCCTTCCTTTGTGTTCAGAGTTCTTTTACAACAAGAGACCCTCGGTCTCTTAATCCCTTAGAGAATTAGAAAGAAGAGAGGAATGAATCTCTCTTGAAAGAGATAGATTTTACAATCTTAGCACTCAAATGATTCCTTAATGAATTGCAAATGTATTGGCCAAGGAATTCTTAAGAGGATAAAATGATTTTGCTCTTTGAGAGAATAAACACTTGTTGTTCTGAAAAACTCTGAGCAAATTCGTGTTCTAAGTCACATATATATAGACCATTGGTGGTCATGTAAAAACCATTTGAGAAGTTGTGACTCTTAGAAATATTTTTATGAAAATCTTGTCTGGTAATCGATTACAGGATTTGTGTAATCGATTACAACTTTTAAAATTTGAATTAAAACATTTATTAACTGCTGGTAATCGATTATCAATATTGTGTAATCGATTACACAGTCTAAAATTTGAATTCAAATATTTAGTAGCTATTGTAAATCATTTTTTGCCACTGGTAATCGATTACATCCTCTGGTAATCGATTACCAGAGAGTAAATCTCTTGAAAAACACTTTTTAACTTAAATTACTTGGCCAAACCTTTTGCTATATCAATTAGGAATTCCCTTCCTAAAATACTAGTGATCATCTTGATGTTGTGGCTTGTATTCTTGAATCATTGTCTTGAATTTAAACTTGAAAAGCCCATTTGCATCAAATCATCATGATCATCATCAAAACACCAAAGTCATTTGCTTCTACAATCTCCCCCTTTTTGATGATGACAATATAAGTCCTGAAATTAAGATACAAGCAAGCAATGTATATATATAAAATTGGCGTTTACTCCCCCTATGCTTTGGAATTGATGATCACTTGATTTCTAAGCTTTTTCTAAGCTTCTACACCCCATTTTTCTCCCCTTTTGGCAACATCAAAAAGCCAAAGAACTTGGGAATCAAAATAGATAATAATGAAGTGGATACCGATCAATTACAAAGTATAAGTCATAACCAACCAAAATCAGAAATAAGACATAACCAAACTAGAATCCAAACAATTCAAAATTCAAAAAGACATAGTATCAAAGCATAAAAGTCTAAAATTCAAATACTAAAAGATAAAGTACTGAAAATAATAATCTAAGTAGCATAGCCAAAATACACAGCTTATAAGAGACATAGAATGATAAACTAAATTCTAAGAAGGTGGAGATGGTGGTGGAAGATCGAAACTCTGACGAATGTAACCCACATCTTCTTCAAGCTGTGTGAGGCGAATATCCATTCCGGCAAAACGAGTATCCAGTGAGTCGAAACATTCACCAACATAAGAACGAAGACCCCATAATTCGGAAAGAACTTCAATCATGAGTGCTGAATCATCTCGCTGAGGAGGAGGTGAAGGAGTACGGTCATCTTAAGGAGGGAGTGCATCTTTCTTCAGCCATTGACCATTCCGATCCTTACGGTATCCAAAGGAAGTCACTGCACCAGCACCAATTGCAAAGGAACGCTTGACTTGAACAAATGGTTCATCATCAAGCGAAATTTGAAAATGACGCAGAAACAAAGTTATCAATTGAGGGTAAGAGAGAGGTGCATTGGCCCGTAATGCCTTATGCATTCAGTACCAAACCAAGTGAGCCCAGTCGATCTGACGACCGGTAAGAAAAGCCCACATCAGAATCAGATCCTCCTTAGAGGCTTGTGCCAAATTTGAAGATCGGGGAAGCAAAATTCTAACAATTATATAGTGCATGATGCGATTATCAAATGTTAATGACCCGGCCAGCAATCTACCGGTCATTTCAGCCTGGTCATTGCAGACCATACGGCGAGCATCATGACTAGAATAATCAAATTTCCAGTCATCAACAATGGTGCCCTCAAAAGGTGCACCTTGACTGGGTAAATGAGTTAAAGAGAAGAACAATGACTGATCAATGATCATGGGAATACCATGCACCTCAGAAGAAATAATGCCATCTTGAATTTTTAAATTGCAGTAGAAGACCTTTACAAGTTCAGGATAATGTGGAAATTTTAAGGACATGAAATCAACCAAGCCAGAATTTTGAAACACTTGATAGCAATCAAACGTTTCATCATTAAAGAAATCTACGTCTAGGTACTTAGGTTCTAAGATGATCCTAGAAGAAAATTGAGAAAGATATCGTAGACGCTGATCATCGGATGAAAACAAAGTGGATGATCTTGGAGATGACAAAGAGGGATGAATAGGTGTTGTGGGTGCTTCGGATGGTCCGTGGCGGCGATGGGCAGCAGCAGTGGCGATGGAGGATGATCCCTTTCTCTTCTTCGATGGTTCTGCCATTTGATGAAGTTTTAGTGGATTTCAATCGGTGGAAGTGAAAGAGGAGTGAAAAAGAGGAAGATTGGGATTTACGGGACGTGTTTTGGTGAAGATTTGAGTAAGATACGGAGGTTTGAAGATTTAGGGATGGAGGAGGCACGAGGAGAAGCCTTGGCTGCACAGCAACACTGGTTTCGTGGTTATTTATAGACGAGGATGAGTTGTAATCAATTACAAGGCTTGGTAATCAATTACAGGAGTAATAAGCCTTCTGGTAATCGATTACAGGATGTTGTAATCGATTACAAGCTGCATGTTCTTGTGTAATCGATTACACTGGATGGTAATCGATTACCAGAGCATAAACTAGGCTAGTTTCTAAAAAATTACCTATGTCTATGCTAAATACATCTAATATTATTAATTATCACTACTAATGCACTTAATTCAATCATTCAAATATAAAACACACAGGAATTCATAAATTCTATCATAATAACAAGAATTTAAACAAAATCAATCAAAGTAACATACTTAACGTAAACAATCAATCATAAGAGTAAATTAATCAATCATCCTTATTTATCTAAATCACTAACATCTAAGAGGCCTAATTCCCTTCTAATAGAGAAAAATGTTTCTTTGGGGAGAGGTTTTGTGAAAATATCAGCAAGTTGATTCTTAGTATCAACAAACTCTAATACACAATCTCCCTTTAGAACATGATCTCTTAGAAAATGGTGCCTAATTTCTATATGTTTAGTTCTAGAGTGTTGAACTGGATTCTTGGAGAGATTAATTGCACTTGTATTATCACATCTAATAGGTATATGGTCAAGAAGGATTCCATAATCAGAAAGTTGTTGCTTCATCCATAAGATTTGAGCACAACAACTGCCAGCAGAAATATATTCTGCTTCTGTAGTGGATAAAACAACATTATTTTGTTTCTTACTGTGCCAAGAAACTAGAGCAGATCCAATGAATTGACAAGTTCCACTAGTGCTCTTTCTATCTGTTTTAGAACCGGCAAAGTCTGAATCAGAATATCCGATTAAGGTGCATGTGGAATTTCTAGGATACCATAAACCTATGTTCATAGTGCCTACCAAATATCTAATGATTCTTTTAACAGCACTAAGATGTGATTGTTTAGGATTTGATTGAAATCTAGCACACATACACACACTAAACATTATATCAGGCCTGCTAATAGATAAATAAAGAATTGATCCGATCATACCTCGATATTGCTTAACATCTATTGACTGACCGGCTTTATCTTTATCTAGATAGCAAGCAGTGCTCATTGGTGTAGCCATGTGCTTAGCATTTTCCATGTCGAATTTGTGGATTAACTCTTTGCAATACTTGGATTGATTGACAAAGATACCATCCTTAGTTTGTTTAATTTGCAATCCAAGAAAGAAGTTAAGTTCTCCCATCATTGACATTTCAAACTCACTTTGCATGTCATGGGAGAATTCCTTGCATAATAATTCATTAGTGGATCCAAAAATAATGTCATCAACATAAATTTGAACTAATAAAATATCATGTGATTTTCTTTTTATAAAAAGAGTAGTATCCACTTTTCCTCTAGAAAAGTCCTTTTCTAAAAGGAACTTGCTTAGACGCTCGTACCAAGCCCTAGGGGCTTGTTTTAAGCCATATAAAGCCTTTTTCAATTTATAGACATGATTTGGTTTATCCAATATTTCAAAACCTGGTGGTTGTTCAACATATACTTCTTCTTGAATTAAGCCATTTAGAAAAGCACTTTTAACATCCATTTGATAAAGCTTAAAATTCATTATGGATGCATATGCTAAAAGCATTCTAATGGCTTCTAATCTAGCAACTGGAGCATATGTTTCCTCATAATCTATACCTTCTTCTTGATTATATCCTTTTGCAACTAATCTAGCCTTATTTCTAATAATTATTTCATGTTCATCTAACTTATTTCTAAATACCCATTTTGTTCCTATGATGGGATAATTTTTAGGTTTCTCTACAAGTTCCCGCACATTGCTTCTTTCAAATTGATTCAGTTCTTCTTGCATGGCAATAATCCAGTTATCATCTACTATGGCTTCTTTTATATTTTTAGGTTCAATCATAGATACAAAAGCCATATAATTGCATAATTCTTTAAGAGAATGTCTAGTTGTTACCCCTTTTGAGATATCACCAATAATGTTGTCAAGAGGATGATCTTTTGAGGCTTTCCATTCTTTTGGAAGTTCATTATTTGATTTGATTTCTTCTGGAGGATCTTCATTGCTTCCTTTCCCTTTTCCTTTAGAATCTTGTCCATGAATATGAATTTGTTCTAAAGATTCTGCAATATCATCTAGCATATTCTTTCTTGACAAGATAGCATTAGATTCATCAAAAGTAACATGAATGGATTCCTCAATATTCATAGTTCTTTTATTATATATCCTATATGTTTTGCTTTGTAATGAATATCCAAGAAAGATGCCTTCATCAGATTTTGCATCAAATTTTCCTAGATTATCTTTACCATTATTAAGCACAAAACATTTGCAACCAAAAACATGTAGATGTGAAATGTTGGGTTTTCTACCATTATATAACTCATATGGGGTTTTCTTTAAAATGGGTCTTATTAAGGTCTTATTCATGATGTAACATGCAGTATTGACGGCTTCAACCCAAAAATATTTTGGAAGAAAAGTATCATTTAATAAAGTTCTAGCAATTTCTTCCAATGACCTATTTTTCCTCTCAACAACTCCATTTTGTTGAGGGGTCCTAGGTGCAGAAAAATTGTGTTCAATACCATGTTCTTCACAAAATGATTCAAAATATTTGTTTTCAAACTCACCCCCATGATCACTTCTAATGGATGCAATCTTAAGATTTTTCTTGTTTTGTATAACTTTAGCAAGTTTTCTAAATGCTTGGAATGCATCACTTTTATGAGTAATGAATAATGTCCAAGTATATCTAGAGAAATCATCAACTATAACAAGAGCATAGTAATTTCCTCCAAAACTCATGGTTCTAGATGGACCAAATAAATCCATATGCAATAATTGTAAGGGTTGAGTGGTTGAAACAATATTTTTTGGTTTGAATGAGACTCTAGTTTGTTTACCCTTTTGACATGCATCACATAGTTTATCTTTTTCAAATTTCAATTTAGGCAAACCAACTACTAAATCTTTTGAAATTAATTTATTTAAGTGATCCATGTTTATGTGAGAAATTCTTTTATGCCATAACCATGGATCATCATCTTTGCTAAGGAAACAATGATTGTTATCTAGTTTTAGGCTTAAGTCTATCATGTATACATTGTTGACTCTATATCCTACATGCTTTATATTAATGTCATGCTTATGTTCTATAAGACATTTTTTAGAATCAAATGATACTAGATAGCCTTTGTCACATAATTGACTAACACTAAGCAGGCTGTGCTTGAGACCTTCAACAAGTAGAACATTTTCAATGGAGTTTGAAGAATTTGTACCTATTTTACCAACTCCAAGGATTCTACCTTTGTTGTTGTCACCATATGTTACATGCCCGCTTTTCTTGGGAGAGATATGTGTAAACTTTGATGCATCTCCAGTCATATGTTTTGAGCATCCGCTATCTATGTACCACTCCTTCCTCAAAGACACCTACATAATCAAGTTTTTGACTTAGGTACCCAAACTTTATTGGGTCCTTGTGTGTTAGTGTAAACTGAGGATCCTTTTGGGACCCATATCATTTTAATGTTGTTGTAGTTTTTCTTAAAGTAGCAAGTAGATATGCCATGTCCTTTTCTTCCACAGTAAAAACAAGTGATAGAACTAGAATTATATTTTTGTGTGGAAGTAGAGAAGTTTTTATGAAATTTTTGTTGTTTTTCAGATTTATATCCTATTCCAGCCTTATTGGAGACATATCTTTGTTTTCCTAATATGACATCTAAATTATTTTTACTATAAGAAAATTTTGCAAGTGAGTTTTTCAGCTCTTTAATTTCTTTTTCATATTTTTCACAACAACTACAAGAATCTGATATTTTCTTGTCAGAAATAGTAGAGATATGAACTTTTTCATTTGATTTAGAAATTGAGACTTCATTTCTAAGATGATCTAATTCTTTGTTTAATTTTGAAATTTCATTTTCTAAATCTGAAATTGTTTTCTTAGAAGATGAAACTAACTTTGCAAGTTTAATTGACTCTTTATGCAAATCAGCAAATGCATCTTGTAATTCATCAAAAGAAATAGATAAGTTATTTGAAGATGTTACCTCTTCATCACTTTCATAACTTTTAGCCATTAGGCAGAGGTTTATCTCTTCATTTTCTAAATCTTCAGAAGATTCCATATCATTTTCATCCCATGTGATGTATGCTTTCTTCAATTTCTTTTCACTAAAATTTTTCTTTTCAGACTTCTCTATCTTTTTTCTTGAAGATAGGACAATCAACCCTCAGATGTCCAGGTTGATTGCACTCAAAGCACTTTGGAGTAGAGGATGAAGTTTTTGTCCTTCTTTTAGATTTAAAATTGGGTCGCCTTTGATTTCCTCTTACTTTAAGAAACTTGTTGAACCTTTTTACAAAAAGGCTTAGATCATCATCTTCATCTAGATCAATTTCCTTATCACTTTCTTCTTGGATTGAAGATGAGGCTTTAAGAGCAATTCCCTTCTTTTTCTTGTCATTTTCTTCATGTTGGCGTAATCTCAATAATTCCATTTCGTGTTCCTGTAACTTTCCAAATAGAGTAGCAAGAGTCATGTTAGATAAATCTCTTGATTCAGTAATGGCTGTTACTTTAGGTTGTCATTCTCTGCTTAAACATCTTAACACTTTGTTTATGAGATCTTCATTTTGAAACTCTTTCCCTAAGGCTGCAAGATGATTTACTATATGTGTAAACCTCTTTTGCATGTCTTGAATGCTTTCATTTGCATTCATCCTAAATAGTTCATACTCATGAGTTAATGTGTTTATCCTAGATCTTTTAACATCTGTTGTCCCTTCATGTGTTACTTGTAAAGTGTCCCACATTTCCTTAGCACTCTTACAATTTGAAACCCTGAAATATTCATCCATTCCCAGGGCAGATGTAATTATATTTTTGGCTTTTAGTTTATATTGTACTCGTCTTCTATCCTCCTCAGACCATCTTTCTCTAGGTTTTTCTATTGTTGTGCTTCCACTTGTTGTGCTTCCATCTATTGTGGTTCTTTCTACTGTCGTGGGTATATAAGGCCTTATTTCTATGGCTTCCCAAATATTTAAGTCTATTGCCTCAATAAAAATTTGCATTCGGGTTTTCCAGTAGTGGTAATTCTCTCCATTAAAGATTTGGAGGTCTATTGATTGAATTTCCTTCTGGAAATAAGAAGTTTGCTGAGGCCATTATTCTTGAAGCTTCTAAACTTTATACAAGAATGAAGCTCTGATACCACTTGTTAGACAAGTGGCCTCAGATATCTTAAGAAAGGGGGGTTGAATTAAGATATTACAAACTATTTCCCCAATTAAAATTCTATTTCACTTTCTATTCAAGTTACAAATTCCCTTAACAATGAACTTCTTAAATATCGATTCAAATAAAAAAAATCTGAATATAAATATAAAACAATAATAAATAAAAGAGTTTAAGGGAAAAGAAAGTGCAAACTCGGATTTATACTGGTTCGGCCACACCCTTGTGCCTACGTCCAGTCCCCAAGCAACCCGCTTGAGAGTTCCACTATCTTGTAAAATCCTTTTACAAGTTCTGAACACACAAGGACAATCCTTCTTTTGTGTTCATAGTTCTTTTACAACAAGAGACCCTCGGTCTCTTAATCCCTTAGAGAATTAGAAAGAAGAGAGGAATGAATCTCTCTTGAAAGAGATAGATTTTACAATCTGAGCACTCAAATGATTCCTTAATGAATTGCAAATGTATTGGCCAAGGAATTCTTAAGAGGATAAAATGATTTTGCTCTTTGAGAGAATAAACACTTTTTGTTCTGAAAATCTCTGAGCAAATTCGTGTTCTAAGTCACATATATATAGACCATTGGTGGTCATGTAAAAACCATTTGAGAAGTTGACTCTTAGAAATATTTTTCTGAAAATCTTGTCTGGTAATCGATTACAGGATTTGTGTAATCGATTACAGCTTTTAAAATTTGAATTAAAACGTTTATTAACTGCTGGTAATCGATTACCAATATTGTGTAATCGATTACACAGTCTAAAATTTGAATTCAAATATTTAGTAGCTGTTGTAAATCATTTTTGGTCACTGGTAATTGATTACATCCTCTGGTAATCGATTACCAGAGAGTAAATCTCTTGAAAAACACTCTTTAACTTAAATTACTTGGTCGAACCTTTTGCTATATCAATTAGGAATTCCCTTCCTAAAATACTAGTGATCATCTTGATGTTGTGGCTTGTATTCTTGAATCATTGTCTTGAATTTAAACTTGAAAAGCTCATTTGCATCATTTGCATCAAATCATCATCAAAACACCAAAGTCATTTGCTTCTACAAAATTATGGTCATTCCGCACACCTTTTCGTCGTCCAGAGGTGGTCGTGTCCGGTGGCACATAGAGACAAATTATGGTCATTCTGTGTTTCGCCGCCCAGGCTCGATCGTGTCCAACAAAACGCAGGGACAAATTATGGTCATTCTACGTCTTGTATCAACCAAGAGGAGCAAATTCGACTGTATCAGGATGATATGTCAGTACTGATCGTTTTCAAATTTTTGCAGGTTCCACTGGCAAGGAGGTTCACTGGCCGAATGGTGTTTCGCTCGAACGAAATTAGTGTCTTATCTTTACTTCCCTTTTATCTCCAATAAAAGACAAGTAAAGAGGGGCAACTGTCATACCCTAATTTCGTCCGGGGACCATCCGTTGTTGGGATGGGACCCTCGTTTGACCACTTCGAGGTACTTGGCACCCGTCGTTAGGCAATTCGTGAAGTTTCGTGACGTGTCGGAAGTCAAAAAAAGGCATTGTAGCACAATCCGTGAAGTTCCGCGACATGTCGGAAATTAAAAGGAAGTGTTAGTGCGTAATCCGCAAAGTTCCGTAACATTTCGGAAGGCAAAGAAAGGATGATTATGTAATCCGTAAGGTTTCGTAACATTACGGAAAGAAAACAAGCATCGTTACGAAATTCGTAAAGTTTCGTAACATTACGGAAAAAGAATCACCAAAAAAGGTAGGGGTGTATTTAGTAAAAATGGGGGTGCAAATAGCAACCAGGCCCACTTGGGCCTTCCAGAAAATTCCTCCAGAAGGCGGTTGCTTCTGGAGGAAGCAACCTAGCTCGCCTGGGCGAGCAGGGTGGCAAGCATCTCCACCATTTTTCTATAAATAGGGGGAGAAGTGAAGAGGAAAATTGTTCAGCCCTCCTGGTAATTCGAGAATCACTTGAAATTAGTGAAAAAAAATTGGTTCCGTGAAGAAAATCCAAGCTGAGGCGCTTCCGTAACGTTTCCGTAACATTTCCGTGGGTGATTTCGCGAAGATTTTCAACCGTTCTTCAACGTTCTTCGTTCGTTCTTCATCGTTCTTCGGTCTTCAACCAGTAAGTACCCAAAATCAAACTTTTCAATTCATTCTATGTACCCTTAGTGGTCCTCATTTGTTTTCACGTGCTTTTATTTTCATTTCATTTACTTTCCGTACCCCATTTTGACGTGCTTTAGTCATTTGCTTAAGTCATTTTCTTGCCTAATCAAAAAATAAAATAAATTTTCACCGATCATTTGAATTGTAATATCCGTTAATTTCTGTTAAAATGAAATCCAACCGTTCGGTCGTGCCGTAACTACGTTGGAAACCAAAAGAGGTAAAATAATAATATAATAATCAAAAATATCTTTTAGTAAAATAAACCAAAAAAAAGCAATTGGACATTTCTCTTTGGGATTTCTCTTTCTTGATTGAATCGACTAATAACCAAAGTGAAACTAATGCTAAAATCAATTCATAAACCAAACTTTTATCATCACCTAAAAAAGCCATTTTCAAAGGTCCAATGCCTTGAAATGGTCTTCTCCGCTTTCATTTGTTAAGTGTAGATTTCTAAAAGCCTAAAATCAACATGCAACTTTACTACCTCTTTCAAAAAATAAAAGATATCATTAATGGTCCAATGCCTTAATGTCTTCTCTCTTTTCAAAAGAATTGGAAGTTTGTTTAATGGTCCAACGCCTTAAATGACCTTTCATTCAATAAAAACATATCTTGCAAAAGGGATAAAAACAACTTAACCAAACACTTTGTTCACAAAGAACTACGTAGGTCTGATTTCCTTATCGCAATTAAGGAATACGTAGGAGCAAGGGAAACACCCTCGTCGACCGCAAAAAAGGATAAAAAAAATAAATAAAGACGTAAAGGGAACATAAAATTGAAGTCATGTTTGCACATTTAATTAAAGGTTGTCGTCTCTCGTGACGGACGCGTGGGGTGCTAATACCTTCCCCGTGCGTAAATACAACTCCCGAACCTTTCACTTAAAGTTCGTAGATCACGTCTTTTCCGGTTTTTCCGACGTTTTCCTCAAATAAACGTTGGTGGCTCCGCACGTATTCCTTTCTTGGAACACTCACCCGCGAGTCTCGCGTCGCCCTCCCGCCAAAGGGTAGGTTGCGACACATCGGTTTTCAAAAACCGATGTTAACATAAATACGATAACATCGATTTTCTTAATACCCGATGTTATACACAATGAACTACAACAAAAAAAGTGTATGCATGATGAACGTTGACATCGGTTTTGTAGTAAAACCGATATTAATGTTATAACATTAACATCGGTTTCAGTAGAAAACAGATGTCAACGTTGATGTTACATGGCATGGGGGATTCATGCTTGGAATGATTGGAAGATACCACAAAACCTTCGCTGGGGGCCCTTATTGGAGTTTTCATCAGAACTGCTTTCCTCTTCATCCTTCACTTTGTACCGTGAAGTCCCACAGATAGGGCATTTCGACATTTCTTGGAGTTCATGCCTGTAGAGTATGCAATCATTAGGGCAAGCATGAATCTTCTAATACTCCATACCCATCAGACACAATATCTTTTTCGCCTTATAGTAACTTTTAGGCAACATGTTGTCCTCTAGAAGCAGATTGTGCACTACCTCAAGTAGTGAGGTGAAACTTTTGTCACTCCACTCATACCTGGCCTTCACATTAACCTGACTTAACACCGCAGACAATAGGGTTAAGGAATTCTTGCACCCCGTATACAAAGGCTTCTTTGAATCACTTTGCAATCCTTCATACACAGGGGCGTGTGCTTGTTGGAAAGACTCTTGTCCAAGGTCACGAATCATGTCCTCTAAGCGATCTCCCATTTTTACATCAAACGGTTCAGATTGGGACCCACTCTGCATGTCTGCGACTTCACCATGCCATATCCACGTCGTGTAATTCTTCTTAATCTCATCACACAAAAGATGGTCTCGTATGTCGTCCAGTAGTTGTCGTCTTCCATTCAAACAGTTGATGCAAGGACAATAATATTTTCCTTCTTCATTCGGTCGACCTCTTTTTGAAGCAAATTGCAAGAACTGTTCGATGCCATCCTCATATTTTGGGCTCATGCGACTTTCATTCATCCAACTTCGATCCATCTAAGCAATTCCATGCATGAAAATCTCACTTTTTTATTTATAGGAGTGACAATTGGAACCAAAAGGGGTGTTCCAAATCTGATTTTGCTATTGAGGGTGGCAATAGGAACCAAAAGCCATGTTCCAATTCTGATTTTGATATTGAGAGTGGCAATTGGAACCAAAGGGGGTGTTCCAAATATGATTTTGCTTTTGAGAGTGGCAATTGGAACCATAGGGGGTGTTCCAATTCTGATTTTGCTTTTGAAAGATAAACAAATGACCTGAGTAACTAGTGCTTGGACAAGCTTCAACTACTTTTTTAGTGTTTGTTGCCATTTATTTGTTTTATTGCAAGAGAAGGGTGTCAAAGTATAATGAGAGTAAAGACATTCAGAGTTCAGAACACAAGGAGGATGAGGAAATGGCTCAGAAGGAGGATTTAATGATCTTTCAGGGTGGAGAGGACCTTACAATAGGTCAATAGCAACCACAAGGAGTCCAATTAGGACATCCATAGTTTCAGAATATCATTTTTTAAGTTTGTTATATATAAATTTCACTATCATAGCTTACCCAAACAGTGACAAAGTAGAGACAAACATTGACTCTATCATAGTTTGGTATTTTTTTCAGTTCTACTATTTCTTTATTGTTTTCTTCTTTTTCTATTCTTGTTAATCAATTTTTGCATGTACTTTCAACTGTAATAATGGGAAAATAATTTTCCTTTCTGGGTCTCTTCAAGTTTAAACATTCCTTGTTTTATTTATTCACACAATTGATCACAATGGCAAAATCCACCATTTCATTGGTTTTTCCCCCCTTGGCAAGTCAAGTTGCATACAATTGACCCGAAGGCTTTCTTTCTTTATTATTTTTTTCTTTCACTTCAAAAATTCTATATGCTTATTTGATTACTCAATTAGCTGAACTATGCAGATTATTCTATTTACTCTGCTTATAAAGTCTGCTCTAAGTCTAAAGTTCTCTCTCCTCTCTTGTTCAAACAAACAACTGGTTTTGTGAACCATGAAGAACATTATTCCTGGTTGGGATTTTGAGACTGATGCATGTCTCACCAAACAAACAAAGCTCATAGGGTGTGTGCTATCTATCTCTGTCAAAGCAGGATATATAATGTCCCTATTAACTTTCCCTTGATTATAATTCTCTATGTGGTCAATTATACAGGCCAGACCAAGAACTTGTACAACTCCTATGGCAAAATGGGCAAGTAGTGAGGCACAACCAAACATATAGGAAGCCACTTGGGAATTCATCTAACTTGAGACAGGTGCAGAAAACGGATCATTCAACATTAAGGTCTAGTGGTCCCTATGGAAACTCAAGCAACTTGGATCAAGAAGAGGCCACCCCATGGATCCAATTCCCACTTGAGGACCCATTGGAACAAGACTTTTGTTCAAACCTTTTATCTGAACTACCACCAACTTGTGAATTTGAATCTTACAAGCCAATCAAGCAATTGGAAGAGGACAAGTTTACCAATTTTTTTGCTTCTAGTACCCCCCCATCATCTTACTACTTCAAGTTCAAAACCACTACCACCTAACATGAAATCCTCATGTTGGAGATGAAGGAGGATTTGCTCCCAATGCTCAAGATAACAGGGAGGGGCTTGTTTTACTCATGGATGCCATTGAGAAGGCTGGTTATACTGGCTTTGGAAGTTGTTGACTACAATCCCAGTCAAGTCAATTCTTTGAATCCATATTTTGTAACTCAATATTTTGTAATAATTCTTTGAATCCATATTAAACTGAAACAAATTATATATGCAGTCAAGTCAATTCATCTATATACTTAATAGTATTTAAACATATACTATAGTGTGGATGACAAACTTTAATTGTACTTTTGCTGCATGCCAACTCGTTCCTGTGCATGAACAAACTGCTCCAACATGGAGTTGGTATAGGCAAATGAATTTAGGGGCATCAAATCACATGTGAAGCAAGAACAAATTGGCAGAACTCTAGTGAAAGACAGAGACACCAGGGTTGGCATCAATTTAGGAGGAAAAGGGAATGTGTTTGGGCTACAGGTTCTGTGCATCTACAGAACTATAGATCTATCTTTTATTTTTTGCAGTTTCTGTTCTTTTAAGGAGATAGGCTCCATTGTTTTTAGGTAAGAACCTTGGGAGAACCACACCACAAAAGCTAGCTATTGTAGTTCGAGAGCCCAAGGCCTTATAAATCCCATATTGGAATCCCATACTTCCAATGTGGGAGTCAAGTCTCATACCTTGCAATTGGATCCTAAAATAAGCTAAAAACAAATACCTTGCAAGTGTATGTAGAGTTGGTGCAGGGGCAAAGGGAATAAACTATAAAACATGAACACCCACTCAAACTTAGCATACTTCTACCATCGACTACACTGCAGCCATACCAGGTGCTAAGGACTAGAGTGATTCAACAAAAAGGGGAACAAATACAGTAGTTGTTGATCCAGGGCTTCTAGTTTCAAGTCCAAACCTAGCCCTAATGTGTCGAATATTAACTTTTTCCTTCTAAACATTAAATCCATACAAGTTTCAGTTAATCTTAGATCTAAATTTTTTAAATTCAACCTAATAAAGAAATATATCTCAGCACTTATCACCCGTGCCAGTGGAATAAAATTATACATGTTTTATCATTCAAAAATCAGTCAAACAAGGTTGAAACCAAAGATTTCAAAACATTCGTCATTCTATTCTATGAAAATTATTGAATTCAAAGCCAAAAAAAAATAGAATGCAATATACGTCACAGAATAGCCATAACAGAACTAGACCAACATCATTGGTGAGAAGAGTACCTTGGGTAGTTTATTGAGAATGTGGAGCATCTAAGTGTAACTGAAATCAACAGTTTTGCTAGCTTGAGCATTGGGTTTATGTGGCCTTGTGCTGGGTATGGGATGCACACAGAAAAAAAGTAGAGACAAATCAATAAAAGTAGCAACTTAGCATAAAAAAACTATAAAACATGAACACCCACTCAAACTTAGCATACTTCTACCATCGTGCACACAAGTACAACAACCCACAAAGAACACAAAGTTGACCTACGTACCTCGCGGAGAAAGCTTTGAGCTTTGAGCACCCACGAGTGTTTCAGCACCCTAGTACCCAGCGGAGGAGTGTATAGGGTTTTCTTCGAGCCACGGTTCCAAGAGCAGCGTAAGGGGTTCTGTGGGTTCGAGCGAAGGGTTTTCGACAGTATTGAAAACAATGTGGGTGTCGAGGGAGCGGTTTCCAGTAGATTTCAGGCTGGAGGAGAAAGAGAAGAGCGATTTCAAGCAGGAGGAGAAAGTGAAGAGCGAGTGCAAGGTTTTCGAGCGCGCGGGTTGTGAAATGTCAACGTTTTAACTTATAAACATAACAACATCGGTTTTTTAAAGATAACCGATGTTAACTGAATATAGTTAACATCGGTTTTGGCAAAACCGATGTTAACATCAAATAGGTTACATCGGTTTTTTAAAAAACCGATGTTAAGATCAACTCCTTAACATCGGTTTTCTCAAAACCGATGTTAACTCTATGAAGTTAACATCGGTTTTTCCAAAACCGATGTTACCATATTCATCTTAACATCATGTTAACATCGGTTTTTTAAATAACTCCATTTAATTACAAAAATGCCACTGTGCTTTCGTTAACATCGGTTTTCGAAATAACTGATGTTAATAAAGCGATGTAGAAAGCCTTTTTTTTAGTAGTGTGAGTAGAATAGAAAGCTCAATGTTTTGAGGCACTCTTACATAATGGATGTTGGACTCTCTTTTTATTGTGTTGGTTTGTTGTACTTTGGTTTAGAACATAAGCAAAGATAGAATAATTGTGAAGAAGTTTATGAAATTGAAAGCCAAGATAAAACATGATGTATAAATTTGATCCATCTTTATGGCCACAGAATTTAGTTTTAGCCAAAAGATGCCTTAATTCATCATGAAGAGAAGGAAAAAGAAAAAACACAAGGGGGTACTGACCATAGAACAAGACAAACAAGATTAGAGTACAAGTCCACAAAATACAATTTCAAAGAGACTATACAATGTTCCACTTATATTAGTCCTCTGGTTGTTGGAGACAACTTATTTCTAGTATGGCCTAACAGGTTAAAGTTGAAAATCCCATTTTATAGGACACTTATGTCCATTTAATTTCCAATTTTACATAATTTATAAGTTCAAACTTGCATGGTATCATCTACCCACATTAAGAAGAAAAACAAATGCAGCAATAACTAACAATTTTTTGTCCTTAAATCTTATATCCTTTCAATTGCTTAACTAAGTTTCTTATCAATATGAAATTAGGCTTGGTAAAAAAATTTCCTCTTTTTTTAGGATAGAATGGTAAGAGTAAGAGGGAAAGGATAGGTAATCCTCCAAATTAGAAAAGTGCAAAACAATGAAACGATAAATTAAAAAAAAAATCAGCAAGGCAATCCAGTCTCCCTGCAAATCAGAAAAGGAATCTTCCTTGGGAAGCTCATCTCTTGAACAAAATACAAAGAAAAATGGAACATAAGCAACCGTAAACTAAACAGTATCCACCCTAAAAGACAACAATCAGAATTAAGTCTCAAACTCTCAATTAAGTTTAAGTGATTTTTGTTGCCCTTAGTTTCTACATTTATAACAGAGTAGATACAATATTATTACAGAATAGCATAATAGTGGAACTATAAATGTTCTTAGGTTAACCTATTTATAGCTATTATAAATTAAAGTACAAGAATTCTTTTTGCATTTTCTTAAATAAAATTGAATATTATGAAAAAATTTTGGTTTTCTGCAGAAGAGTCTTTTAATTGTGTGTTGTACCTGTCTACTTTCTCTTGAATGGATGCATGCATTGTTACTGTGGAACACATTAATGAAAATCAATAAAAACCCTAAAAGGATTAAAATTGAGAACCTGATTTCTAGGCCTTTGCAATTTCTTCCATTACATCAATGCTCATTACATGAACCACATATAAAGGAGTGTTCACAAAATCAGCTAAATGAATAGCACAAGGAGTTGCCTCTCCTTCCAACTACATAGGTATACATAACCAAAAGTCAAATAGGGAAATCTTCTATAAATGAGAGACAAATTTTTCATATTTAGACTTTACAAGAATCACACAGCATAAGAAAACATAACAAGTGTTCAATATGATAACATAACAAGAATCTACCAACACAATTACCTGCAGCTGCATCATTCTTGGCATCTTTAGTGACTCTTATAGTTTCTTGTAGCTCCTCCAACTTACAAACCCTTGATTTGTCAGCCCCAAAGCTCCATCTACATAGGTAAAGACCAATGCAAACAATAATATTTAACATTAATCATAAAAATTATGAATAAGAGAAACATTCCTTGTTTCACTCATATCCACGCTATCCATGGTCCTTGGCTCTAGATCCATGAGCATTGCCCTCGGCACGAACCTTCCACAACTCACTTCATTGTGGTTGACGACGGTCTCTACGAACGAGTGGCACATTTCCACAGTTCCACAACTGAGTCTCCGAACCGGTACAACAACGCTTGGTTCCTCCTTCTTTTAGACCTCACCACTGGTTCTCTCTCCCCTAAAAAGTTGTTGTATATATCCACAACCACCCACTTCTCCCTCCATTTCGCTTTACTCACCCTCTAAGTCGTCAACTCGCCCTCGAGTTCCTCCGAGTCACGTGATTGCTAATGTTGTTGTTGTTGTCGAGTTTCTCCGAAACTTCAACACTCTTCTCTAGAAACCCTTCACTGTTGTTGGTTTGAGGGTGGGGAATAGCCACGAAGAATCTTGTGGAGAATCTTGAAGAAGCACATTTGGGCCTTGAAATAGCCGCGACATGAGGAAGCCATTGATGTTGAACAAATAAAGAGACAAGATTTTTCTTCTTCAATGCGGAAGGGGAAATGCCCAGTAGAGAACCGTCTTTGATTTCTTGTTTCAAAGTCATTTTTTAAAAAAATGTTGTAATTTTTTTGATATTTATAAAAATGTCACTAAATATTTAACGACGACGGTGAATCACCGTTGTTGAAGCATGTCTTTTGTAGTAGTATGGGGACGGGTGCAGATACTACCCATGGGTATGAGTTTGTTTGACATGTATAAAGATGATAAAAAAATTCTTGAAATTTCAAGAAACAAAGTTGGATAGTCTCACGGAAAATAAAACTAAGAAAAAAAATTGAATAGTAACAAAAAAATAATATAAAAAGTATCAAATAATTCAAGCTGCATAGGCCTTTAATTAAAATGAAATATCATGCGTGGGTTTGATCCATATATATTAAGTACTACATGTAAAAACATCATATATATTATATAATTTTAAGTAAACGTCCTACTTAAATTGTTATATATCATTTTTTTTTCTAAAATTTGGAATTGGAATTCGAATAATTTACTAAAATATCGTATAAAATGGAATGGAAAGAATCTATAATAATTATGTACCTAACATTATCAACAATTGTATTCATAAGATATATCTGAGATGAGCTGAATTACGTAACATCGGCCCAAGGTATCCTTGAAGGGATTTTTCACCTGTTCTAGAGTAAAAAAGGTTTTTAATTTATGGTACATTCTCGGGTTTTTTTTTTTTTCATTTTTTATTGCATTCCAAAAAGTTAATGTAAATTTACATTTTAGAATGAGTTTTCTGAAATATAATAAGAAGCGCAGGAAATAATAGTTGGATGTAGGAAACAAATGCCTACATTATCTTGTTCCAAAAACCAACAAAGTTACTTGGGTTACTTTTGTGGACTTCGATCCAGTCTTCCAGGTGCCTTTGAGCTGTTTGTACCTGTTAGTGTTCTTGGTCCCAAGTAGTTTTGTTTTAAAGAGATGGGCTCCTCAGCCCAGTCACTAATGGATTTATTTTATATCACGTGTGAAATTTTGTGCCCATTTTTTATTTTATCTTTTTATACTGGTTTAAAGCCATATTACTGAAAATAAACGTGTTAGAATAATTTATTATTAAGTACAGTTTTTGTCTTTACTTAGCAGAAAATCTTGTGTGTGTGTGAACTTTTTAGTATAATAATTCTCAAAATTACACTAATGTAGTTTGATATCTCTTTTTCTCTATGTATAGATATGACATATTATTTAAAAGAAAAATATATTATATGAGAGGATTAAATTTGAATTGTATAATCAAGTATAAATGATCAAGATTTAATGTCATGTAACTTTTTTGTCATTAAATCTGAATCATTCATGTATAATTATATGTAAATATTTAATTCTTTCATTTTTCATATAAGATGTTTATTCTCATATGTCTTTATATATATATATATATATATATATATATATATATATATATATATATATATATATATGATTAAATTATATTAATGTAACTTCAATAACGATTACACTATTTTATAATTTATATAAATTAATGATCTGACCATTGAATTATATATTCATATTATTAAGATTGTCAGTTTGTCTATATTAAATTTTGTTAAAATTGAACAATGAAAACATATTATGAGAGGAAACACTTAATATGATATGATTACTTAAAAAGTCACATGACTTTTTAAGATTAAATCTTGATTGTTCATATTTGATTACATCTAATCTTCTCACACTTATATAAAATATCTTTTTCTCATATGATATGTTGTCATTAAATAATAATAAGATAATCAAATGACTCATATTTTAATATATTTTAAAAAATTTATAGTACGTTAATTTTAATATGTATGAATGAGATAATAAATAATTTTATATTAATATGAAATTTTGTATATATGATCTTTATGAAAGGAACTTTCAATCTAATAATAAGTTTTAAAAAATATTATTCAATTAAAAGTTATTCATTAATATAATAGTTGATCAAAGTTATATTGGTGTAATTTCATATTTATTGGAGAAAAAAATCACCCTAAAATATATCTATGATTTGCTCTATAGATTCAAGCATAAAAGAATGATGTTCATCGAAAATTAATTAACATTTGTACTAAAAGGAAATATCCACCCAATGATTATGGATTTATACAATTCTTATCATACTTAGAAGTATCATTCCATAGATATTTGATGACTGGAGTTTTGGGGAAAAGAGTACAAATTCTTTTTATTTGAACGAATATTGTTACGCGCATTGTTGTAATGTTAGCTTTTCAGGGACAATTGCAATAATTTATGTAAAAACTGTATGTAATATTAAGTTACAAATCCTTCTATAATTTTTTTTTTCTAAAATTGAAAGTTTGATTATTTTAGGATAATACACGATCTCACGGCTAATGCTTTTTCATCAAAAGATCAATTAATTAAGTTCTACTGATAACATTTTTGTAACCGTTAGCGAACAAAACCATTTAAAACACAAACTTTTTAATTAATCAATCTAAACTTCTCATTTAAAAATTATTACATCCAACGACATTCACATGATGACTCTCCAGTGCTCCAGAGATTCCTTTGCGCACCAAGATGCGATGAAACAAGTCCCTACCACAATTTAAAACATAATTTGGTCAAATATGTGAAGTGGTCCCCTTTGGTCAATTTTATTTACCACGAACTAATGAGAGAAAATTATGAGAGAAAAAACAAACAATTATGCCAGTTCTCTTATCTATTTTAAGTTTTTATATAAGTTGTTATTATCTAACAATAATCGACAAGATTTCAACATATTATAAACAACTTACTTATCTTAAGAATAGATTAAAATTGCTAAATTAAAGTATTATTTTTTTATTAAGTATTGTGAATATTATTGAAGAAGAAATAACACTACTTACCCACAAAACGGGACACAAATGATTAGTAACTTGAGCCCTTTAAGCATATGTCACAAATTTAATTACGTGAATAAAATAACATTGACTATTTCAAAAATATTATTATTGTAAATTTTAGTAAAGTAACTAATAATAATTAAAAATTTCATATTTTTTGTCATACATCCAACAATTTGCACTTGAACTTCTTTTGTACCCAGAGTTAATTCAATAGCTTTTCTCATTATTTTACAAACAAAATTTTCTTGAATAATATTAAAGAAAAGAGTATTTTAAAAAAATTCATAAAATTTAAAAAGTATTTTTGTGAGGTAACATGTTAAAGGAATGTTTAGTAACATTCAACTATGAATATGAATACGATTTTATATTTCTCGATCTCGACAAATATAATTTGTTTCTTAAATAGAATAACATTTGTAAGGAGATGAACTATTTTCTCAAAAACTTTGGATTATGAGATATCTTATTTTTAATAAACAAATAAATAAATAAAACTAATAAAAACAAATAGATAAAAGTAAGTTATACAGTCCATAGTTTCCAAGGCTAGCCTTTAGCAAGAAGTTAAATCCCAATTTCCGATAATGGACCATACTGCTTTATTGGTCGTCCATCACGGTCACGGCATTGCCTCCCTCTAACTGATTCAGCGTGATGCTGTTGTTCATCTTCTTTCCCACGTAGCAATTATTTATTTCTTCGTCTACATTTCAAGCTTACACCTAAGATTAGATTGACTAGGATAGGACATTTAATACACTGAATTCGTGGTGTTATTGCAGTTCAGTCCTTCTCATCTACTACATAAATTGCATTAATCCTACTCTGAGATTTCTAGCCAGTTCCTTCACCCCCATGTTGAATTCATCCTCCATCTGCCAACAATTAAAACAAACCAAACCAAATTAGTCTTTTTGGCCAAGTAGCCACTTCCGGATAATTGATGATAAGTATTAAGTAATTTATAATAAAAATAAAGATACATAAATATTTATTATTTTAAATATTTTATTAATATTTTTTAATTTTTTTATCATATCATAAGTTTTATTAAATTTATATTTTTTTTCTCTTTAGATATTGTTCATGTAAAATTTTTCTTATAATAATTTACACATTCTATTAATAAGGGAACTTGATAATTTAGTACAATCATTAACATTTACCTTAATGTAAAATTTTTAATGACTTTCTTGGGTAATTATTTTTAATAATAATAAGAGTAAAATATGTTATTCCTAATAAATATTTAAATTTTGTATAATAATAATAATAATAATGTACCTCGGCTACTATGGTTGTGTCGAGAACAGAGGAACCGAAAGACAAGGCGCTACTATAGATGATCGAGAGATGAAGTTTCTCTATCTCTCTGAAAATGTTCACCAGCACTGTCTTTTCCTTCTCGCAGAGGATTCGAATCAGCACGTTCTTCTTTGACACCCTCGCTTCAACTTCTGGTAGTGACAAAAAATTCGCTTTTGACGAGGGATCATCGGAGTTTCCGAACTCGCAGGAGTTTGACGAAGTGTCTGAGACATCCTCGTCCGCAAGAAAAACCTGAGATTTCTTCGCAAACATCACAGATTCCTCGTTTTTCCTTTTGCTCTGCTCCTCCAGCAGCTTCACTTGCTCCTTCAGCTGCTTCACATACCTTATAGCCTCCCCCAACAGAGACACCTTGTCCATCTGCAAAAAATTTACCATTCCTTGGTATTGTTTACAAATGTAGATTTGAATGTTTTTTCGTCTGGTATGAAATATTCATTAGATTTTTGCGGATAATTAATTTCTATTACAAAATCTAATTAATATTATTTAATGAGATATTTTTTCTTAATATTTTTTTTCATTTACAATAGTCAAACTTAAATTAAATGTTTAAGCAACATAATTTCAACTTAGGAAACATTAAAATAGCTATTTCAGTGAAAAAAGATTGAACGTGCTTAGCGAAAGGGGTTAGTTACACTCTAAGAAGAACATGATGAATCAAAATTTAAATTTTAAACTTTTATTAGGAGAAATATCACATATACTTCGAATAAGATTGTCAGAGAAGAATAATAGTTTAGAAAAAAAGAAAGAAATTGAACCTTTTTGAGGTCTGGAATAAGGGCAGAGAGGGCAATGAACTGCTGGCTAATTTTCTCTCTCCTCATTCTCTCAGCAATGATGTGATCTTGTGTGTGATGAGAAGATCTGGCAAATGAGCCCATTTTCTTGTTTTCCTGTGGTCTTGTTGGTTCATTCTTTGAAGGCAAAGCTTTCTCAAGATTCACAACCTTGGTGCCTGGCTTTGAGGCAGATTCAACCTTTATTGTTGGTGGATTCATGTTGTCAAAGGAGAGAATATAGGAGCTGGGAGTAGAACTAGAAGCTATCTTTTGTGAGAGTTGTTCTCTCTTTGGCAACTTGAAAGGCCTCTCTAAGCCACTCTCAGCCGCTGAAGAGTGACTCTCTCTGGAAAATAAGCTTTGCTGGTTCTTCTCTAATAATGCAGTGGCTACATCATGAGGAGATACTAAACATCCATTCACATCATCCACTTTTATGTCTGATTGACCTATGAAACTGTAATCATCTGGTTCCTGGTAACAATGTAGTGAAATTTGAGCAAGAGAGTTGTTGATTCACAAAAAAGTTCAAGAATGCATGCATGCAAACATTAACTATGGTGTATAATATGATTTTTACCATGTCACAAAGACAACTAGTCCATGATTCCTCCATTGATGTAATGCTATTGCAAATTTTGTTTCAGGTTTTGCAAGCAAGATAGAGAGTATCAATATTGATCCTGAAAGTAAGAAATTAGTAAAAAAAAAATAATTTAAAATGGTGGTCATGTAATTTGATACTAATACCTATACATTCTTTAGTTCGTATATAAATTCCAAGAGAAAATGAGATCAATTACCTCCTCCAGCGATAGCTGAATGGCTCAACCGAATCTAGGAAAAAAACACTCAAGTTGGCTCGTTTTGATTTATAGAGGGTAGCACCCCACATGCACGCATGCGCAGATTCTTCAATTTTCAGCAATACTTTATTACGTGTCCAAAACTGCTTGTTCCACATGTTAATTACCAATATATGTCAGCTTCAATTTGTTGACACCTTATTCTATTTAGGGTGAATTAGATGGAATAATGCTGCACATGCACAATACACTATTACATAGGTATCATTTTATAGCCGTAAAGGTTTTATTGCCTGGGTAATCATTCAAAACTATTTTTTTAATGTACACTTATATTTTGATGCTACCAAAAAAATTAATGTAAGTGGATATGATGCATAAAAATGTGTACGAAGCATTATTCAACTAAGAAAAAGTTTAAATAATTTGTGATGTTTTTAGTTTATTTTTTTCATGTCTCAAAGAAACAAAGTATTATAGATATCTTTGATACACTCAGATAACTCAGAGAATTGATGAAGTAATATAAGTCTCGTTGTGTTTACTCATAAGAAAATAATGTATTTAATGAGATAAATGTGTTATTCTCGAGTATTTTAAAGAAATGTGTTATATATCATACAATAATTATTTTATTACCTCATAATAAGCATAAGAATAAATTTTTTCATCCTTATATTCTTAGAAATAAAAAAATAATTCGTAAAACAAACACAATTACTGGTGTAATGACTAGGCGAAACTCACTTATGTGGCTGTAGGGTTAAGGGGTGAACCTGATAATAAAAATATATTTGTAAAGACTAAAATAAATAAAAATATTACATTTTATAAAAATAAAAAAATATTGTATTTGCATAGACATAGTTTTTTTTTTTCTAGTTACATTGAAAAATCATGTAATAAGAATTTAAAAAAAAAATCAATTTTTGTTCACGAAAACTAAAAATAAAAACCGATTAATCAACATTTTGTTGTTGTTGTTGTTGTTGACAACAGAAGGGCCCAATTCTCAGTGGAAGGTTAACGGCGTTAATACTTAACCGCGAGAAAAAAATAAATTAAAATCCGATATTAATTCTACCGCAAATCTTGCAGAAATTTAAATCTGCTGCATATCTTTTATAAATCACGATTACGATTATAATCAAATTTAAAACTTCCAAATCCCTAGCCTCACCGAACAATGTTCGTCTCATTCCTCTTCGTTCTTTACCATTCTCTGTGCAATTAACTCGAACCATTCTTCGGTCCTCAGCAATCTTCAGCAACACTAATTCGTTCATTTCAATCTTTTGTTTGAGTTGGTAAGGGTGGTATTAAGAGTGCGAAGAATTAGGAGGAGGTGGCTTATGTTTCGAGCTTGCTATATTTGGAACTCTAGTTGTCTCCTGCAATTTTTTTTTCGTTTTTTATTCTTATTTTTTCTCAAGAGAGTCGAAATTGATTTTACTACAGGTCTGCAAACTTTTTGGGGGATTCTGCATGTAATTAGTGTGGGATGAATGTAAAAGTTATGGGAATTCAGTTGTTATTCTTGGAATAAAGTACAAGGTGAAATTCCTCCATAAGCTTGAGTCTTAACATTTTTGATTAAAGTATAGTGTTAATTTTCTACGATCAAATTACCTTTCTATGAGATTGGCATTCGTTGTGCCCAGCATTAATATACATTTTATTGAGGATAAAAAAAAGTCAGAAAAACGACATGGACCTTTTTTGTCAAGTTTTCAAGAAATTATTTCTTCCTTATAAGTCCCCGAGTGCAACCTCATGCCTTAAGTTTGCCAAGGCTTTCACAAAAGGAAATGATTGTCTCCAATTAGTTAATTTTTTGATGCATTAATTCTTTGATTAGAGAATGTTGAATTTTACCATAAAAAGTATCTTGTGTGGAAAAATGCATATCTTAGTAATTAATCGTCTTAATTGGCTCACTGAATTTCAAATAAAAGATGTTAAAATTCATTGTTGAAACCACCTACTTATAAAATTTCACTTTGTTTACATGAAGAATAAATAAAAAAAACACTTGATTTTCATTCCATGATGACAGAACGTAAAATAGCAGAAAAATAGTTTAAAATTTTATATAGTTGTATATGAAAAATATATAGAACTACCTATAGATATAATTCTTCGCTTGCAGAGTGTTCAAACCTATATCCATGTCTTAAGACATTCACACAACTATAGTATAGCAACATTCGATTATGCAGTCATTGTGCTATACCTATGTGACAGGAAAGAACGACCAACACCATAATTTATTTTGGAAAATGTGATCTTTGCATTTTTTATCATTAGCCAACTAAGACATAGAGGAAGAAAACTACCCACGGTTGACGATTAGCAATATTCTCCCATTCACGGTTGCTTTGCGGTACATCAATGGCAGAGCGGGGAACGACTTTCAGCGAGGTTAAAGAGTGTAAACGACCAAACGTGATAAGAGAAATTATTTACAGAAGTTTTAAATTTGATTTGATCATAAACGTGATTTGTAAAAGATATGCAGTTAATCAGATTTACATTTCTCCAAGATTTGTAGTTTGATATCAGATTTTAAATTTCCTTTTTCGCAATTATACTTTAATGTCATTAAGCTTTGTTCCCTTGTATGCCACATGGCACCTACTACTAGCGGATCACAACTGACGTGATGGTCCCAAACCAACATATAATATCTCAATTAGATGACAAATATAAAATTAGTTAATATTACCAATGTATAAACTTTTTCAATAACTTATGATGATATATAAATAGTTGAGAGTTTATGAATTAAAATCTTACCATATATCCATGTTATTTTTTTATGATTGGAGAAAATAAAGAACAACTAAATTGCAACTAAATGCGAAAAAGAAACACCTCGAGCATCCTCCATTAATAACTTAAGGAGGGAAGGAGAGGGGGAATTCAAAATCAAAAAATCAGTACTTAGCTCATGAGCATAGCTAGCTAATAGATCAACACATCTATTAGCCTCCCTGAAAATATGACTAACATGACCAAACCGGTTATAGGAGGAGAGGAGTTGCAAGATGTCATCAAGCAAAGGCTGCAACTATTTGGAGTTCTTCCTACGGTCCTCTATCATCTTGATCGCAACTTTTGAGTCCATCTCAAACCACACATTAGCAAAGTTAGCAAAGTGATCGATAGCCATGAGGATACCTTTCTATAAAGCCCAAAGTTCAACCCAAATAGCGTTGCATGACCCTAGGTTAGTAGCGAAAGCTTTAATTTAATAAATCTACCTAATGAATCTCTAATGATACCTCCACAAGAAGCATGGGACGTGGATCTTCTAAAAGAGCCATCCACATTAATCTTGAACCAGTCTACAAGAGGAGGAGTCCAACCAAAAAGAGCCTCCTCCTTGGTGACCATGACGAATTTGTTTTGGAAATCATCAGATCCCTTAATGATACAACAAACTTGGGCCCATGTTCTATGTAATAAATCATAGATGGGAGAACTAACATTGGAGAAGACCAGATTATTGCAATCCTTCCACAATTAATAAGCCATGACACCAAATAAGGACTTCTAGTTATCACCAAGGTTAGCATCTGGGGAAAGATTGAGATCAAATTGTAGCCAAGCATTATACCTCAGGGTAAAAAGATTTGCCCGTTGATCCGGGACCAGACCTGCTAAACAAATACACAATCCTTGAGGGCATGAATGATAGATTCAAAATATTGGAGACATCTTGGACAAAAATTCGAGTCCATCATATGACGATGAGTGCATTCCATATTCATGAGAAGTCTATTATGAGCCATCTTCCACATAAATGTTCTCATCCTTTGAGGGCCTTTCCATCTCCATAGCACCCTGAAAACAGGATTAAGATATTAGACATAAAATTAATTTAGTTAGTTACTAGAAGTTATTTGAGTAAGTTAGTTGGTTACTCAAGTTATAGTTACTAGAAGTTATTTGAGTAAGTTAGTGTTGGTTACTCAAGTTAGTTATTTTCTATCTTTGTATAAATACGTCAACTTTGTAATACTTTGATCAATGAATGAATTGAATGAATTCGAAAACTATCGTTAATTTCTTTCATTCCTAATATGGTATCAGAAGTTTTTGCTTCCGTGTCTCTTGCTTCCTATTGAAGCTATTTATGGTTCTGTCCGGTGGTGTGGATAGTGCTGCTAGCTCTCGCTTTGTGGCGTTGGGCCCTGACTCGAGGGGGCGTGTTGCGAGTCCCACATCGAGTGGTTCACGAGGATGATTAAGTTCTTATATAACTGGGTAGACCACCCCCTTATATATCATTTTTTAAGGGGACCTTTCGGATGCCTAGTTGGTTCCTTTTTTTTTCTCTCATGGCCATGGATGCCATTGATGATTAAGTTCTTATATAACTGGGTAAGCCACCCCCTTATGAATCGTTTTTTAAGGGAACCTTTCGGATGTCTGGTTGGTTTTTTTTTTCTCTCCTGGCCATGGCTGCCATTGATGATTCTAACCCCTTCATTCTTTATTCTTCTGACAATCTTGGCATTGCCTTAGTTTCTCATCCTTTCATCGTGTTCTCGGCAAAGGCTTAGTTGCTGATGTGGTGTTGTGGATGAATTGGCGTGGAGCGGTTGCGGTGCTCGTTTATGCCACCGCATTGTGGTACCTCTTCAAGCGTGTCGGTTACAATTTCTTGTCCTTCGTCACCAAAGTTTTTTCCAACAAGCTTTGATGCTTGCTTTGGACTCTTGGAAGCCGTCGAAGTTGGTCGAAGATTTCTCGAAGTTTTTATTTTGACCAATGTATTTTCGACATGTTTCGCTATATTTCATGTTTTCAATTTTTTTCTATTTTTTTCTCTTTCTTCTTTAATGTTGATGTATTGTATTCTCCAAGCTAGAAGTGTTTTCAACACATTCCAGCTTGCGGGGGGGTATTAGACATAAAGTTAATTTAGTTAGTTACTATAAGTTATTTGAGAAAGTTAGTTGGTTACTCAAGTTATAGTTACTAGAAGTTATTTGAGTAAGTTAATGTTGGTTACTCAAGTTAGTTATTTTCTATCTTTGTATAAATACATCAACTTTGTAATACTTTGATCAATGAATGAACTGAATGAATTCGAAAAATATCATTCATTTCTTTCATTCCTAATAGGATGAGGAAGAAACTCATCCTCGTTGGATAACATAACATAAGCTTTCTTGATGGAAAATTCCCTATCCTTAGAGAAACTCCAAATGGGATAATCTTCAAAAACCTATTTTGGAGGGGAACAACACAAATACGATCGCATATATTAGGATCAACGAGTAGATTTAGAACATCCCACCTCCACCTATTATTTGAAGCATAGGTTGCCACCGATAAGTTATTAATCGTTGGAGGGATGTCTTGAGGGACTAAAGTTTCAAGAGCAAGGCAACCTGGGACCTACTTATTAGTCCAGAATTTGACTGTTTGGCCATTGCTAATCACCTAACCAATACTGACTTCCAAGTATTGCCATAGCTGAGATATCCTATTCCAGATATGAGAAGCGCAAGGTTTGTGAGTGACTTTAGGAATAGAGAACGCACTGCAAGCATACTTTGTATGGAGAATACACACCCACAAGGCTTCCGTATCAGAAACTAACTTCCAAGCTAACTTCAGAATGTAGCTCTTGTTGAGGTCAATGATGTTACGAAACCCTAACTCACCTTTGTGTTTTGGTTTACAAATTGTTTCCTATCATGAGAAGAGTCCCATATGAAATCTTTGCATAATTTCTCAATAGCTTTACCAACAGAAGCCAAAAGGAGAGTTGATTGCATAATGTACCCCAGAATGCTCAAAAATGAGGATTGAGCTAAAGTTATACACCTAGCAAGAGACATCTTTCAAGACTTCCAACTCCCCAACTTTTACCTGATTTTATCAATGATACCATAAAATTAATTGGTTGTTTTCCTCTAATTAAGAATGGGGAAACCCAATAGCTCTTTGTGGTAGAAATAACTGGAATCTTGAGGATGACTCTCAAGTGGTCAACTTTATCCTTGTTGACTAGTTTGAAAAAAAATATAAAGGATTTCTACTCATTAATTTTCTTGCCTGAAACTTCATAGAATAGATCTATGACTCTCTTAACTTCCTGGGCTTGGTCATCAGAAGCTTTAGCAATCAAAATAATACCATTAGCCAAAAATAGATGAGAAATGGATATCCTACCTGTTTTTCCTTAAAAGAAATGGTTTCTAGCTGCCCTGAGAAGTAGAATCTTGAATCATGTGTGCCATATGTTCCAAGCACAAAATGAAGAGGTAAGGGGATAGGGGATCCCTTTGCCTCAATCGTCTAGTTGGGGAAATAGGATTAGTTTTTGAACCATTCCAATTAATAGCAAACTCCGAGGTACTTAAGCAATAGCGAATGACATTGACCATCCAAGCTAGGAAACCCGCCAAAAATAGAGTATCGACAATGAAGTCCCACTCCAATCTATTGTAAGCTTTCTGAAGATCAAGATTTAACAACATATGACCAAAATTAGGATTGGAATTATTCATAGAGTGGATTGGTTCTTGCAAAATGATAGAATTGTCCATGGAATTGCAACCTTTAATGAAGTTGGAGTGCAAAGGCCCTATAAGCTTAGGGAGAGAGTCTTTTATACGATTGCAATTACTTTAATGAGAACCTTGTAGATGACATTGCACATAGCAATGGGCCGAAATTGAGAGATGGATGACAAATCATTATTCTTAGGAATAAGAGTGACCGGCGATTCATTTACCTCTCAAATATTATGAGGGTTCTACTTGCAAGACTTGATGAACTCATGAAGAAAATGCCCAACCACATCCCATTGGGATTTGAAGAATATGGAATGGAAGTCATTCGAGCCTAGGCCGAAATTGAGAGATGGATGACAGATCATTACTCTTGGGAATAAAAGTGATCAACGATTGATTTACCTCTCCAATATTTTGGGGGTTTTGCTTGCAAGACTTGGTGAACTTATGAATCAAATGCCCAACCACATCCCATTGGGATTTGAAGAATATGGGATGGAAGTCATTTGGGCCTGGCGATTTATAATTTCCCATCAAGAATAAAGCTTTCCTAGTTTCTTCCATGGAAATATCCTTGTTAAGCATAATCATTTCACCCCGAGATAAAGGAGGGAAAAAAATGAAGGTGCGTAACAAAGAAATATCATGTTGATTCTGAGGCAAACAGAGAAGCAAAATGGTCAATCACAATGTGTTTGATTTTCTCTTCATCATACTCACATTGATTATTATCATTCGAAAGTGCCTCGACTTTATTCCTCATGTGCCTAACTATAAAGGATTGGTAGAAATAGTGGGTATTCCTATTTCCCCATTCCAACCACTTGATGTGCGCCATTTGGAACCAATATTGTTCTTCATTATTGAGGATCTTCATATAATTCTTCCGCAACCCATTCCAAATATGAAAGAGGTAAGCATCTGTGGCCAACATAAGATTCTTGTTAACCCCTTCTAATCGTACAAGGATACATTTTTTCTTTCTAAAGATATTACCACAAGTATCCTAATTCTAAGCTTTAAGGACCTTAGTCAAGTTTTCAATATTTCTCACCCAAGACTTCATAGGTTGCCAAGCTAAAGAGACCTGGGTATTGAAATCAGGGTGGCTAAGCTAAGGACCCAGGAATTTAAAATAGTTGTGATGACTTCTATAAACCCCATCATTGATGTGCAACCAAAGCCAACAATGGTCAAAAGAGGGGACACTAAATAAACCACTTTGGAATTGAGGAATTTCTACTGTCACAACATTAGCCACAATCCTATCCAAACGCTTATAGAGGGTGCCAACAATGGTCATAAGAGGGGACAGTAAATAAACCACTTTGGAATTGTGGAATTTCTACTGCCACAACATTAGCCACAACCCTATCCAAATGCTTATAGAGGGTGCCTCTTTTCTTGGTGAAAGGAGGGCTAGAAAACCCAAGTTCACTAATATTACAATCATTAAGACAATCGACCAAGAGAGTAGCGGAAGACAAATTGAGGAAACCTCCTCCATGCTTCTCACTCTGATACAACACTTGGTTGACATCCCCAGCAACAATCCAAGGATTAGAACCATCATTATCGATATTACAAAGCTTATCCCAGAGGATAACAAGATTACCCAATTGGGGGCTAGCATAAATAGTAGTGAAAACCCACAAATTGAGAGATCTCGGGTTGATATGTAGATGGACATGATAAGTAGAAGAAAACACCATAGAGATAAAGATAGATGTCGTCCCCCATAGATGTCGTCCCCCATAGATGTCCTCATGAGAGAAACGAAACAGGAAGAAGTCATGGTTCAGATCCAAAACTTGAACAGTGCCTATACAAGCCCATAATTTTTGGAGTCTAGCCGATATGAAGTTGAGGTTCACTTTTTTACCCATTAATTTCACTAACAGGGGATGCTTCCAATAACCACACCAACGCTCATATTGTTCAACATTAACTTCTATCTCAGGGAAAGGATTAATGGGCTTTACTTTCTCTATCTCATTATCATCCATAAAAGGAGTAGGACAGATTTCCTCTATCACGACATTAATGATCTCATCAGCAGTCATACTTTCTTCAGTCGTAGGTCCCACAGTTGTAGGTCTAATCCCAACAATCGTGTCCTTGTACGATGGAGCTCCATTAGCATTGGAGAAGGACATTTTCATTGAGTATAAATTACCAACTCCCATCTTTACCTTCTTAGTACTACAATCCTTCTAGTCCTTTTCCTTAGTAGAAGGAGCAACGACCTTCTTAGGGTTTTTTTGTGAACTCATCATCCATTAAAATATGTTTTCCTTTTCATGGACCAAGTATATTTTTCAGGAAAATTTATGCTACACAAAATTAATCCTTCCAAGTCCTTAGAAGGCTGTTGCCTAGTGCCAACATCCACATGTTATTTTTTACTTATTTCAATAACTTCTTCATAATTATATACAATTCATATTAAAATAGTTTGATTATATTTTATCTTTTATTATGAAAACAATTTATACAAAATACTTATCTAATAATCATTTATTAAATAAATCTTTATTTAATTTGATTACCTAAACAAGTCAAAGTAAGATGATTTTTCTCTTATGGTAGATAACTTATCGAAAAGAGATCATGATCTACTTCTATTCACATTCTGCAAGCACTGGCGGATCTATACTAGCGGATCTATTTATATGAGTTTGGGGTAATTGTCCCCACAAGATTTTATTTCTTATTTGTATATGGGTAATAAAAGAAAATTTTGTCCCCATAAAAAAATAGGTATTGTTCTCATAAGATATTTTTTCTTAAAATGAATGCAAATAAATATAAGAAATTAAAAAAAAGAATAAATTGTTACTAATTTTACTAGTTTGTAATTTTTATTTAGTTTTCATTCAACTATTTTTATTTTTTTGTCATGACATTATGTATTTTTTTATGTTGTGAAAATATCAAATAAATGATTATTTTGGTTTCTCAACGTGTAAAATAATGATAATTAGGTCTCTAAAGAAAGAAAATTATAATTTAGTCCATAAACAAGTAAAATGTGTGACACTTGCGTTTTATGTCCACTCAATGTCAAATTGATCATTGAAAAATACAACTTAATATCAAAATAGTGCTTGAACATTATATTTTAATGATAAAATGATCCCACAGAACTTCGCGACAGGACGTAATTGTTACGCTTTCTACATATTTAATAACTAAATTAGAATTTTTATTCTTTTAGGACTAAATTATTACCTGTTTATTTACACAAATTTTTTTATCAGTTTACACATTTAAGAACCAAAAATGGTAATTTATCAAAAAAAGTTATAAATTATATCTTGCCCTCACTAAGAAATTTTTTTGGATCTGCCACCAACTACGAGCTACACGTATTAATTGTTTAAGTAAAATTGTTTACAAGGCTACATGTATTAATTGAAGTTAGTTATGTTGGCTTATAATTTTTTGAAAGGAAAGAGATTAACTCAATTTGTTAATAATATGATGGTAATTATAAGTAGGAATTTGCTCAAAGATTTGGACACAAACATGAGATATTGATGCCACAGCTATAATGGCAAATCCAAAAAAATTTCTTAGTGGGGGCAAGAAATAATTTCTAATATTTTTACAAAAGTAAAATATCACAAAGTATTACAAAATATATAATATCATGATAAAAGCAATCTAAAGTTTTGAAATGCGAATAAGCTAAATTCCAAAAAGCAATTTTTTGATCTCCAATGCCAGGTCTCATAAGATAGAAATACAAACAAAATGCAACATCTTTTGATACACTATATTTCAACCAATTGCTAAATTCCAAAAATAATTCAGGATTAAACTTTCAAAATAGAGGCCCAAATTGTCGTTTTGGAAAATCACGCTCTCTTGGTTAACAAGGTCATTTTGCAAGTAAACTCTTTGGATGTTATATCAATCATTAGGAATATAACATGATATTTGTTTCCTCTCTCGAAAGAGTAGGAAGATTTTCCAAATCAACTCTAAGAATCTTTTTTTCGTAGATGACACTAATGGTGTTGTCGAATCCCTTTTTAAAAATTTCTTCATTTTTAGCACACTACAAAATAAGTTAATTAAGGTACAAAAATAGAATAAAGCTAATCTTCGTATTGCTTACAAATAAAACCCCCTACATTATGTTAAGCCTCACCAGTAATTTATATTAAAAATTTAAAATGAGTAAAAGACTATTTTTTTTATAAAAGTCTTATTACAATTTCGCAAAAACCACAACTCCACAAAAACCATCATGCTACCAATGAGCACAACACATGTCCATGAGTGAAACCACTATGATTCCATGAACATGAATAATTAAATAAGTTTAGGAATTAAATCTAATTAGATATAGAAAAAATGAATAAAAAAGTATAAGTGAGTGACAAAGTGATTTAGGGTGAGAAACAGTGGTGTTTGGCCGTTTTCAAAATTGGGAGGGTTAGAGAGAGTGAGGAACGATTCACATTGTAATCAAATTTGTGTGATAAGTTATTAATTTATTGTGTGAAATGATATGCTCTATGTAACATATGGTGTATTTTTTGTGTTATTATAACAATAATTAGAATTGGACTAAATGATTTGAGCTTGAGCATGTAATATTTGTATTGAATGTCTTGTGTTTGTTTAGGCTTTGGGTTAAAAAAAATCCAATAAAACAAATATATAATTTTTTATGGGACATTTTTTTTATATACACTAACAAATAAAAAAAATCTGGTGGGGGCAATTGCTCCCACACCACAGATAAGGTGCATCCACCGCTGCCTAGCTAAGGTGTAAGCAACAATATTGACTGTTCTCCTAATGAAACTCACCATAGAGTTTTGGAAATTTAGAAGTAAAAGTCTAGATCTTGGTAAGAGAACATGAAAACCAGTGTTTCCCCTAGAGCTTGATTTTAAACCATCCACCACATTCCTACTGTCTATCTCAAACTGAATATTTTCAAGACCAAGTTGATGAGCCCATTGAATACCACGCAGAAGGCCAAGAGTTTCTGCCTCCCTTGGTTCAGGAGAACCATCAAAAGTCATAGACTTTGTTGATATGAAGTTTTCATCGTCCCCTCTAATACAAACAACCACACCAAGTTTATTTGCTTTGTTGAAGAGAGCTGTGTCGATATTGATCTTGAGGAAACCGTGTGGTCACTTCTTCCACGAGTGAAGGCCATGATGATGCTGACACTGCATCTGTGTGTTATTAATGGCATTGTGAGCACTGGTGGCTTATAAATTATTCTCTGCCCGATTAAACCAAATTAATAGTTTCCTTCTCATCATGTTGGCTTATAAATTATTCTGTCTTTTAGTATATCTAATTATGTTTTGTAATAAAAAAAAGTAATTTAATTATGTTAATGATCAGAATTTTACCTTTTATATTTAGGTATTTTAAAACAATACGTTTTTCTCTGTGTGTAAATATTTAAAACTTCCTTATCTTCTCCTCCAAATCCCCCAATATTGAAGGGAAACAAAAATTAGATGAAGAGAGATTTTTCTCTCCTTCCCTTCTAAAATTTGAACCAAATAACCAAAATTTTAAAAAATTCCTCTTCTTCATTCCTCTTTCTTCCATTTTCCTCCAACCAATCACTACTTAAGTTTCACTACAAGAAAAATGATCCATGCCTACGAACAAAAACCGTCACTAAATGTTAAAAATGTCTAGGTCAATGTATTAAAGACTTTGTCCTATAGACATTTTGGTCATCAACTTTGAGGGGATGTACAATGACGGATTATAGTATGTAAGTATAGGTTTTACCTATGGATTTATTTTCATCTACAGTTACATTTGATTGTCACTATTTGCGGTTCCTACAATTCTCAATGTGTGTAGGTAAAAATCATTAATTTATATCTATAACCTTCAACTCTAGGTAAAAACATTAACTTGTACCTACAACCTCCAACTATAGGTACAAACCATTAACTTGTACTTATAGCTTTAACTATAGATAAAAGTCACATAATAAAAAAAACCACATTGCTCATTACCTACTAGGATGTTTTGCACGCATTTCCAAATTATTATTATTATTATTATTATTAATATTAATATTATTTAGTTATCTAGATAAAAATGAATATCAATTATATCTAAGTTAATTGTCTAAGCTTTTTTCAAGTTCAAGCAACTAATCTATGCAACAAATTAATTGTCTTGCTTTTTTTAAAAAAAAGTTCTTGTAGTTTTGAAACATTGGAGCAAACATTTAAAATTGGAAACATTGATTAATTAAACTCCTCTCTCTGGAGGATGAAGGTGACAAAGGTTCATTTCCCAGGGAAGTCTCACAATCTGAAAAACAAACAAAAGTATTTATGTATCCCAAAACACCTAACAAAAATGAGATGATATCCACAATAACCAACAAAATAGCCACATCCAAGTAAAATCACACAATCACAAAAACAAAAAAGAGTATTTATGTCCCTAAACACCTAACAAAGCTGAGATGATATCCAACACTCACAATAACCAACATAATAGTCACATCCAAGTACTTGTTGATATGCACATTCATGAACTAAGTCAACAATTTTTTTTTTTGAAATGATCAAGCATATATGCAATAAGAAAATGTCTTTACCTAAAAACCATTACTTGGTTATCTTCATTGTTGCAAGCCATTATAATGACATAAATGAAAACATATTAACATATAAAAAAGAATATCTTATGCAAATAGATGTGGTAGCTTCTCAATTACAGTTGCATTGATATGTGAATTAACTAAATTGACCTGACCTAAAGCTTAAAATTTGTAAAAAGACAAACCATCTCATGAATTTGTCTAGGAAGATTCTTGGTTCCCATTCAATGCAAGTCCACATATTTTGAGCGATTCCTTTTGTTAATGTTGTTTATTATCTATTACCAACAAATGTAAAAAGTCAATAATAAAAATAAGCATATAATATATAATTGTTATGTTAGCCAAAGGTTGGTGACATTGTACATATATACCTGTCCTTTCTCAAAACACCAATAATGTACTAAATCATGATATTGAGAAGGATCAACCCTTGGATTTGGGATGTGAGCAACCATTTCCTCCTCAATTTTGCTCTCATCATTTTCTTTTGATTTCAATTCATATTTAAATTGTCTCCATTTTAGACTCATGTCATCAATCAATATTTCCTTTGTTTGTTCAGTTAATTCAGGAACACCAATAATGGACTAAATCACGATATTGAGAAGGATCAACCCTTGGATCTGGGATGTGAGCAACCATTTCCTCCTAAGTTTTGCTTTCATCATATCCTTTTGATTTCGGTTCATATTTAAATTTCCTCCATTTTAGACTCATGTCATCAATCAGTATTTCCTTTGTTTGTTCAATTAATTCAGGAACAAATCAAAACTTACTCTATGATGAGTATCATTAACAAACAAAAAAAACACCATTTTGTTAGACATTACAAAACATAAAATTTTACAAGAAGTAAAATGAAACAACACCTATAAAGTATTATACTAGACTTGAATCAATTTAATCATGTTAGCAATATAGTCTTCAGGCATGTCTTTCTAGCTAAAAAAATTTATAGGAGCACATTGGTGTCTCCTTACTAAGCTCCCAATTGTATTCGATAGAGTTTTCCCTTCCCAACCCATAGGATTGCCCCAAGGATTTACTTCAACACGTATGAATTCTCCATCTGGCATGTCCCACACATTTAACATACATGTATAACCTCTGGTCCTTTTTTCACCTAAATCATTCATGAATAAGTCATTTATCATATATATATATATATATATAGAAAAGTGTATATACTTGCCTTGTTAAAAAGACCAAAAATTATACTTAACTTTAGTTGAACTTTTACTTGCACTTCCAAAAGTAGTATGAGACTCAACATGACTTTCTTCTTGTATGTGTTGTTCTATTTGTGATTGTTGATTTAGTTAATAAACAATTGTGTTATAAAAAATTCAATATAAAATAAATAAATTAAGTAAATAAAATCTTTATACCTCCTTCAAATTGTGCATTTTCTTTAATTATAGAGTTGTTATTTCGGTCCAAAAAATAAAATAAAAATTAGATATAGCTACATTATTGACTATGAATTTTTTAAACACCATGCAAAAAATAAGAGACAAATAAAGTTGTAACAAGTGATGTGAATATAATTACCTAAAATACGAACTTAGATTGCTTGTAATCTCCTTTTTCTTACCAATCACCGAGAATCAAATTGTTGAGAAAACAAAGAAACAAATTTTAATAGAAAACTGACAACATTGTTATATTATAAGCGATTCTTATACATATAGAAAATAAACAAAAGACTAATGAACAACAAGAACAAAAAACTAAAGAAATGAATAATAGTATATAAATGTGACAAAATGTTCAATACATGTATACTAAAAATATAACGAAATGTTTCAATAGAACAAATAAAAACAAATCAGAATAAGTGTTCATCACTTTCATCATGTGCTATGGGAAATTGTCATATTTTTGGAAGGATTAAAGCCATCAGAAGCCAAACCTAGTCAAACATTATGAGCATCACAACCAAAATCAGGATACTAACAATCAAAATCCTTCCAAGCAAACAAATCATCTAGATGCCTCAAGAGTCCATCTTTAGTTCAACCATCCTCATGCCATGTCATAGAACAAACTATTTTTTATGATACAAAAAGTCTTTGCAGTCTAGGTATAAGAGGGAACCAACAAAAAACCTTTTCCGATATCTTTTTTCTACATTCAACATCATCAGAGTTGCATTTCCATCTTGATAAATTGCATTTGAGAAAAATTTCAGCATTAGCCAAATCCTTCCTATACAATATGCATTTTTTGGGACAAACATGAATTTTTTCATATGATAGACCCAACCCTAAAATAATCTATCATAAAATGATTTGGACAAAGTATTTTCTTTTGGTATGCATCCTTTAGCAACTCTAACAACATAAAAAAAATTTAGTCAGTCCACCCATGTAGACACTTTAAGTGATACAAATGTACAAGGAATGACAATTTTGTAAACTTCTTACAACCTACATGAAGACTTTGTTCTGCCTCCCTTAACAATTGATATAACTTATTTGAATTATTGCCCTCTTCAGATTGTTGAACACTTGGCCCATTCATGAATGGTCCAAAATCTCCTTCCTTCATATTTATATTAGTATTGTCACTCTCATTAGTTGCATGCATTGTGAATGCATCATGAACCAATATATCCATATCATGATCAAACTCACCTTCTACTTGAGATGTAACCAAAGAACTAGTGGAGCCAACTTGTTCACCATGAAAGATCCAAATAACATATCCTTTTAGAAACCCATTACTAATGATGTGCTCATAAACATCCATCCAAGAGCACCATTTGCAATTAACACATTTGGTACAAGGGCATAAAATTTTTCCATCCTTGGATGAGTTTGCAAATGCAAAATCAAGAAAATTTAGAGTCCTTCTAATATACTTCTCTTTGTTGAGAGAGTTGTAATCTATCCAACTCTTTACCCATTTGATAAAATAAACTGAAAAAGTATAGTGAAATAGACATAATAAATTAATGTTTAGTATATAAAAAATATCCATGTAAAGTATAACAAAAAGTAGAATGAAATAGACATAAGAAATTAGAACTCTTCAAATGAAAATACAATAAACTTATCAATTAAGACAAAATAAAAAAAAATGACGGGTCATGTTTCCATCTCAGCATTCAAGGAAATGGAAATCAACCTCATGAAGGCCATTCTTTGTTATATTGGGGCATGAGGTCACATCCAAGTATTCCAAGGAAGTGAATTTACCCACAAGAATTCCTATAAGCTGAAAAGCAACATTAGTCAACTCTATACAGTCACCTATGCTAAGTGCCTCAAGGTTTCTACATTGATTTAAATTAAAAATCACTGTAGAATCAAAAATGTTTTGACACCAATCCACCCTAAGACGTTAAGGCTGCTGCTAATTCCAAAAATAGTAGCCAACAACCACCAATGAGTAAAGTCTCTAGGCTACCATAGAATTTGGTTAAGAATAACATGGTTCTATCCCCAATTTTTGTAGTAATCTACCAATTTCAATGTCTTGAGAGAAGACGAACAAGCCATGCAACATCAATGATATCATAGCATTTATAGAGGTCTAAAAACCTTATATGTGCGGTAATACACCCTAGCACAGTTATGACAGTTTTTGTAGAGAGCTTTTAATATAGTGGTTGATGACTGGAAGGTTGGTTGAGCTTGTGAGCTTAAGTTGGAACTTGGAACCAAAATAATAATTTTATTATATTAATATAACTAGTAGACTCTATAACTAATAAGTATAAATTAAAATCAATGAACTCTCCACTAAAGAACTCTGAGGTTTTGAGGTTAAAATCAATGATAAGAACTTTGCACTAAAGAAAAATGAAATCCTAAAAGGTATGAAAACTCCATTCTAATTCTAATCCTAAAAGATAAGAAAATTCCATTCTAATCCTGAAAGGTACAAAAACTCTCCATTGTAAAAACCTGATATGTGGACAGCCACTTGCAAGGTCAATAATACACCCTCACACACTCAATTCCTCAAAGTTAGGATAGTTTTTGGAGAGCTTCTAATACAGTGGTTGATGACTTGAGGGTGTGGTTGAGCTTGAGAGCTGAAGTAGGAACTTTGAACCAAAAGAATAATTTTATTATATCAATATAACTAGTAGACTCTATAACTAATAAGTACAAATTAAAATCAATGATAAAAATTATGCACTAAAAACCTCTAAGGTTCTGAGGTTAACATCAAAGATAAGAACTTCGCACTAAAGAAAAATGGAATCCTAAAAGGTATGAAAACTCCCTTCAAATCCTTGTTGGGAAAAACCTAAGTCCCACATTGGCTAAAAATAAAAGTCAAGTTAGAATATATAAGTGAGGGACAACCCTCACCCCTTGAGCTAGCTTTTGGGGTTGAGTTAGACCTAAACTCACATTCTAAGATTTTAATATGGTATCAGAGCATATTCAAGATTAATCCAAAGGGCCACCTATCATTGTTATTCACGCACCAAAAAGCCCAAGAAGTGGTGGGCGTGAGGGGTTGTATTGGAAAAAATCCAAGTCCTATATTCAAGATTAATAAAAAAAGGGTCTCTCACCATTGTTGTTCACACACCAAGCCTAAGAAGTGCTGGGAATGAGGGGTATGTTGGAAAAAACCCAAGTCCCACATCGGCTAAAAATAAAAGCCAAGTTAGAATATATAAGTGAGGGGCAACCCTTACCCTTGAGCTAGCTTTTGGGGTTGAGTTAGGCCTAAACTCACATTCTAAGATTCTAAGCCTAAAAGATAAGAAATTAAGAATGGTGTTTAGACTTATATGTTGAAGAGTCATTTCTAGAGCTAGAGTTTAATAAATAAACAAGGTTATTCACCAAAATAAATAAAAAGGGTTAAAGAGAAAGCCTTTCATTTCTCTCTCAAAAAAAGAGAAAGCCTTTTATTTAAATAATAACATACAATAAGAATTCTTATAATGAGATCAGAGATGATATTAATTTTTTTTATATATAGAAAAACACCATTCGTTTTCTCAAATAAATAACAAAATAATGACTTCATGCATCCTCAAATTTTGCCAAATTAGAGTTAATTCAGCGTAAGAGTTGTCACTTTTGAAATCGCATCAGATTACTCTAGCAAGATTGAAGAATGTTTGCAGAAAATGATAATAACAAACTCTGAACTAAAAGAAAAATGAAATCCCAAAAGGTATGAAAACACCATTCTAATTATCAGTAGTCAACAAGGAACAACATGGTTAAGCCTTGGAAACTTACAAAAGAGAAAGTGAGCATAAAAAAATTGAGAGAGACAACAAGAGTGGCAGCAAGATAACCTGAAAGTTGCCGCTCCACTGCCTAATGTACTAACTTATCTATAAGTTGTAGGCTTTAGCAACTAGCAATTGCCCTGTCAACTTACTTGCACATGCACTTGACAAAATAAACTTCCTTGGAAACCCGTGAGGTACACTTTTTACCTATTTGAAACTGATAAGAGCATATAACAATCTTTCATGATAAGAAACAATGCTGAGAGACTTTAATTCATAATTTTAGCCGCTTTTGATCCTTCAGAACAAGACCAAACTTTCTAGAAAAATATAAAAGAAACTGAATTTCCAGTAAGTATTTGATTCAAATTAATCATCATCAAACTTCTTTGAGTATTATCACAGCCCACTTGACTATAGTGTCATCCATGACCAAATACATACTAATAATATTTTCTCTGTTCCAATACCATTTCATAACAATGACCAGTTGCTAACTACTCAGTCATCAACCTAAAGTTGCAGCCACAAAATGGAATAAGTATGTGAAAGAAAATCAGAGAAGTTGCTATACCAATTACCAAGTGACAGTCCAAAATCAAATACCATTTTGAATGAAAAATCAACAAAAACGACAAGTCAAAATCACTAAAATAGATCTATACCTACAAATTTGCAAGCATGAACACTCTCACCTAACATATCCACATGCCCAAAAAAATGAATTCCAATTAAGAGAAGCAACAATATTTATTAGCATTACATGCATGAAGTAGGCAAATTCATAACCAAATGAAAACAGTTTTAAACCAAAAGGCAAAGTAGAATGATTCCATTAGCACGAGTAACTAAAAATATCAATTCAATGTCTCAACTCTCAACTAAAAAATGTGCAGTGACTAACCTAAAAGGGTTGAAACAAGTCAAGTGAGTATGAAAGAGAAAGTGAGTATAAAAAAATCGAGAGAAAAAAATAAATCGATATACCTTACAAAAATCATGCGAATGCACGAAATAAAAAATCATGTGACTATTGTTAGTCATTTTTACGACTAATTTTTTGTATAGAAAAGTTTCCAAAATGTAAATAAATCTCCTAATTTATGGTTATTTTTTGGTACGATTGTAAATATTTCTAGTTTAGTTTTCATTTGTGCTCAATAGAAGCCTTCCTATTGAATTTAATGTAAATTTCACTTCAATTTCAGGTAAAAAGGAGAAAATTATGAAGGTTCAAAAAGTGCTGTCTCGCTAAGCCTGAACCATGCGCTTAGCGAGACCAAACCGCTAAGCGAGACAGCAGTGGCTTAGCACATGAGGATAAGCCTGAAGAGAGTTCTTTCATGCCAGCACGCACTTAGCGTGTATGCAGTTCGCTAAGTGAGGCTATTGTCTCTTCTGCGCTAAGTGCAAGATTGGCGCTAAGCCAAATATCACTTACTCGCACTAAGCGCGAGAATGCCACTAAGCATGCCTTCAAGGTCAGAAAGTCCTTTTTAAGCCTGATTTGCACAGAAAAAAAGAGAGAGCGTGACAACGTGAAAGAGGTCTGAATTGACTGCGAATTATGTGCAGAGAACAGAGGAAAGGTTGAGCAAGGAAGCAAAGGTCTTAACTTTTAGGTAGATTCTAGGTTTTAGAGTTATTTTCTAGGTTCTTAGAGGTGGTGGAGGTGGAGACATCCCCACTGCTTTGTAATCTGGTATTTTCTCTAAAACCATTCTCCTATTTGTGAAAGCTGCTCCCCTTTAATGGAGGGCTAAAATCCTTTGTTGAGATTTCTACTGAGTACTTGATGTAAATATTTTTATTATCTATTCGAGGTTATTTTCATGTGTTCAATGTTTCTATCTAAGCTTATTGTATGCATGCTTGTGGTTTGATCACCCATTGGTGTGTGCTGTTAGGAACTTTAGCATTGACAAATGTACTGTTTCCTTGGAACTTGGTAGAGCACGACTAGATAACCGTAGTGCTAGACATAGTGTGCAGGGTTCTAGTTTTTATTATGTTGTGCTTATAATGCTGTTTAAATTAGGCTAAGTTCAATAAGAGACATCTGCGAATGAAGAATAGTTTAAATTAGTCCAAACTCACGAGACATCGGTGTTGGTATTTTTGTCCTTAACATAGAACACAAGAATAATTTCAAATAGAGAAAAACCCTAATTGCATCAAGTATCTCGGTGGAAGGACCCAATGCTTATACTTATTTGTTTTCACACTCAATTGTTCACGTTTACTATTTCTTTGATTACAATAGAATATACCTTTGTTTTCAATTCATGATACTTAATTCTTTTTACAAATAGTTTTATTTTGAATGACGCTTTTCCAAGTAAAACAGGTTCCCTAAGTTCGATACTCGGATCATTCTGTTTTTATTATTTACTTGACTATTCGGTGCACTTGTCGGTAGATTTCGCACCCACACAAACAGTAGTATTCCTAGGGGCGGAAACAAGTATTTTGGCGCCATTGCCGGGGAATCTTTTTTTTATATAGAAAATTTTAGTTGAAATTGCAGGCGCTTATTTTATTATTATTTTTTTATTCATTGTTTATTTTGTGAAGATTTAGTTACTGTATAATTCATTGTTCTTTGGAATTGGTTAACTGTTGTTTTGCTTATTTTGCATGCAAAGAAGGTCTTCTGTAGGTGTTTTGATTCCCATATACTTGGAAATTAACGCAACTTGTAGGAAAAGGAACACCTAAAGAAATAGAAAGTTTTTGCAGGACATTGAGGCAACAACAATTTAGGAAGAACCTCTATCTTCTGAGGCATCTTCTAGTTTTCCAGAAAAAAGGGAATCTCACACATTATTAATTGAAGCCAATATCGTGGCTGACGAGCCAAGACGAGTGACCCTGGAAGATTACTCAAGTACTTCTGGGCCGTAATTCTTCACAAGCATTGCGCGGCCAGAGGTACAAGCTCAGAATATAACCTATCCACATTCATTAATTCAGTTGATTCAGAATAATTTGTTTCATGGTCTACCCAATGAAGACTCATATGCATATCTAGCTACCTATATTAAGATATGCAATACTATCAGAATAGCTGGTGTGCCTGAGGATGCGGCTAGATTGAGCTTGTTTTCATTTTCTTTGTCTGGAGAGGCGAAAAGATGGCTCCATTCATTTAAAGGTAACAATCTTAAGACTTGGGATGAAGTGGTTGAAAAATTCTTGAAGAAATACTTCCCAGAGTCCAAGACTATTGAAGGAAAAGCTGCCATCTCATGCTTTCATCAATTTCTAGACGAGTCCTTGAGTGAGGATTTGGAAAGATTTCGTGGGTTACTAAGAAAGACGCCTACTCATGGATTTTCCAAACCAATCCAGCTCAATATTTTCATTGACGAGTTAAGGCCACAATTCAATCAGCTTTTAGATGCTTCTACAGGGGGAAAAATAAAATTGAAAACCCCTGAAGAAGCCATGGAATGGATTGAGAATATGGCTGCTAGTGACCATGCAATTTTACGTGATAGAGCACACATTCCAACCAAAAGAAGCCTGCTGGAGCTCACATCACAGGATGCATTGTTGGCACAGAACAAGTTTCTATCCAAGCAACTTGAAGCATTAACAGAAACATTGAGTAAGTTGCCAACCTAATTACATTATGAACAACCTTCACCCTCTTCTGTTTTACAGGTTGCAGGTTGTGTTATATGTGATGGAGCACATGATTCTGGCTACTGCATTCCCATAGAAGATACAACACATGAAGTGAACTATATGGGGAACCAGCCAAGACCAAACTTTAATGCTGGTGGGTATTCTGGATTTCAACATGGCCAACAATATAATCAGCAACAGGGACAGTGGAGAACTCACCCTGGCAATCAGTTCAATAAAGACCAAGGTGGACCATCTAGCAGGTCACAGCAACAAGGGCCTAGTCTTTATGGCAGAACAACAAAGCTGGAATAGACTCTTGCTCAGTTCATGCAAGTATCCATGTCCAATCAAAAGAGCACAGAGTTAGCCATCAAGAATCTAGAAGTCCAGGTGGGATAGTTGGCAAAATAATTGGCAGACCGACCGTCAAGCAGCTTTGGAGCCAACACAGAGAAGAATCCTAAGGAGGAGTGCAAGGCTGTTATGACTAAAAGCAAAATGGTGAGCATGAATGAAGGAGAGAAGGGGATAGGTGAAGAAAAACAATAGCTGGTGACTGAGCCAGCAATTGACCCAGTGGTGGAACCTTTGAGTGAGACTGAGGAAGAAGTGGAAGTAGAAGATGATCAGCAGAAGGAGATACCAATAATTGTGAGTAAAAAAGAAATAAGTGAGAAGGAAAAGAAGGAAAAAGAAAAAGAAAAAGAGAAAGAAAAAGAAAAAGAAAATGAAAAAAATGAGAAAAATGAAAAAGAAAAAGAGAGAAAAGAAGATAAGAGAAAAAGCAAGAGTGAGTATGCTAGAGAGAAAAAGAAAGAAGCATCTTCAGCTGAAGGGAGAGAAGTACCATATCCTTTGGTACCTTCTAGGAAAGACAAAGAAAGACATCTAGCTAGATTTCTGGATATTTTCAAGAAGCTAGAAATTACCATGCCCTTTGGAGAAGCTCTACAGCAGATTCCGCTCTATGCTAAATTTATGAAAGACATGCTAACTAGGAAGAATAAGTACATCTATAGTGACACCATAGTTGTGGAGGGAAACTACAGTGTCGTAATTCAACGTATCCTTCCACCAAAACATAAAGATCAAGGCAGCGTCACTATACCTTGTTCTATAGGTGAAGTTTCTGTTGGCAAAGCTCTTATTGATTTGGGAGTCAGTATTAATGTGATGTCGCTTTCCATGTGCCGGAGACTTGGAGAGTTGGAGATAATGCCTACTAGGATGACTTTACAGTTAGTAGATTGCTCCATCACTAGACCTTATGGAGTGATTGAGGATGTTCTAGTTCAGGTCAAACACCTTACCTTCCCCGCTAATTTTGTTGTGATTGACATCGTGGAGGATGTTGAGATTCCTCTGATCTTGGGGCGTCCATTTATGTCAACCGCTAGTTGTGTAGTAGATATGGGGAAAGGAAAATTGGAGCTGAGTGTTGATGATCAAAATGTCACATTTGATTTATTTGACGCTATGAAGCATCCAGGTGATCATAAGGCCTGTTTTAAGATGGATAAGGGGGAACAAGAGATTGGCATGGTAGCTAAAGCCATGGTTATGCAAACTCCACTAAAAAAAGTGCTGACCAATACCTATTTGCGCTAAGCGCGTCCATCACTACAATTAAGGAGCATTCAATTTGCTAAGCGCGCCTCGGCCTGCTAAGCGAGAGTTACAGGACCAATCTGAGCTGCAGAATGCGCTAAGTCCAAAAACTTCTCTGGATTGTTTTTATTTTGAATTGGGCTTAATGAGCAGACACGCTAAGCGTATGGGCCTTTAAAGCTCAAACATCATATGGACTTGCTAAGCGTGGCTGTGCGCTAAGCGAGCCATACGAAACTGATAAAAATAATAAGGCACAATTGCCTTAGGCAGTTACCATTTCACTTTTACAAAGCATATTTCTCACTCTTTGCATTCATCTGCATTTTGCTCACATTCCTGTAGTGCCTGCATCTGCTTCCTTTTCGAAACTACTTTCAACAATCCAAGTAAGCTTCTTGACCTTGTTTTCATTTTCATTTTTAGTTTTGAACTCTAAGTTAGTCAACATAGTTAGCATTAGGTTGAATTTCTGTTAATACTTAGCTCTGTTAGGTTAGTTGTTAGTTAGAGTAGAGTTAGGGTTTTATCCTGGTTGCAATGTGCTTGTTTTGATTAGGGTTAGATGGCTTATTAGGGGCCTAAGTGAGGGGCTGAGAAAGCCTCTGTTTTTCTGGAAATCGCGATGAGCACGCTAAGCGCCTTGTTGCGCTAAGCGAGTTTATTGTTTTTTATGTTCATCTGGATTTCCAGATGAACACGCTAAGCGCGGCCTGTTGTGCTAAGCGAATTCATATTATTTGTTGAAGTTAACTGTTGAACTCGCTAAGCGCAACTATGCACTAAGCGAGTGCTGTGTATCAGACACTTAGAATTTTTGTGTTTTGTTGTGCGCTAAGCGTGCCTGTCACACTAAGCGTAATTACCTCTCTATTTTTATATTTCTTGGAATTAGGCTTAGCGAGTATGCTCGCTAAGCCTGTGCTATCTAGTAGAGTAGTCGCGCTAAGCGCGCCTTGCAACGCTAAGCGCAAATGCCTCTCTATCTTTAAAAATTGTGGAATTGGGCTTAGCAAGCCTACTCGCTAAGCCTATTCGGCAGAAAAAAGTCTTTCTGTGTTCAACCGCTAAGCGCGTGGTTATTGCGGTTAGCTCATGAGTAAAATTTCATAAGGCGCGCTAAGTGCCCAGCCTTAATTTCAGTTTTATTTTCTGTTTTTCACTTTGAATAAATCTTGTTTAATCTTGTCTTATGATTCTTTTGTTTTGTAGATGGCTTCTTGTAAGAGAAAAGCACTAGCTTCAGTGTCCCAGGCTAGGTATGATAGATCAAGATTTTTATCCCAAAATGTCTGGGACTGTTACGCGAACAATGTCCTTGGCTGGAAGGTCCTTCCGGAAAGGAATGTGAAGCTGTACATTACAAAATTTGATGAATTCAAGAGAGAAATTGAGAGGAGGAATTGGCATAAGGAGCTCACTAACTTCTTTGAAGGGAGCATTGACATGGCATTAGTGAAGGAATTCTATGCCAACCTTTATGACCTTGAAGATAAATCACCAAAGCAGGTGAAGGTGCGAGGGCACCTAATTAAATTTGATGATGACGCCCTCAACACCTTTTTGAAGACACCAGTGGCCATCGAGGAAGGGGAAAGCTTGCCCTCTTACTCCAGGTTCTGTAGGTTGAGGCCAGATCCTTAAGAGCTTGCAGCCCGTCTATGTATCCCTGGAAGGGGATTTGAGCTTAATGCAGACGGGCTGCCTCTGAAGATTTTGAGGAAGAATCTTACTACTCTGGCCCAGAACTGGAGTGTTCTATCTTTTTCTAACTTAGCCCTGACATCTCATACTTCAGATATTACTTTGGATAGGGCTAAGTTAATCTACGGGCATGTAATTCAGATGAATATGAACTTGGGATCCCTCATCTCAGGTCAGATTTCTCTCATCACACAACATGACTCCTCGAGGCTAGGTTTTCTAGCCCTTATTACTGCTTTATGCAAGGCCCGAGGAGTCACATTTGATTCTCTGACCTTTGAATCCCTGAGCCCAACCATTAATTTGGCTTATATTAAAAGGAATTGCTGGAACCTGGATGACCCTTCGGTCACTTTTCGGGGAAGCTAGAAATCCAGGGTGAGAAGATCTGAGGCACCATCTACTTCAGCTCCCCCTACATCATCTCCTTCTACCTCTCCTCTCCCTCCACCACCAATAGCTCCAGTTCTTCTAGGTCCCTCCGCTCAGAGCTCAAAGCTCAGAGCCTTCCTTGTCTATGCTGCAGAGCCTGCATCAGGACCAGCTCTTGATCATGCAGAGTTTGTAGGATGTTGTCCAACAACGGCCAGTTATGAGCGTTGAGGAGTTTCTTCAGAAGGTGGCCTAGCCAGGAGTCTAGCCTTCTCCTTTGGGAGAGGGTGAGGCCTCTGTAGCCAAGGAGCCTCAGCAGGACCAAGAGGATGACATTCTAGAGTGTTGGAATAAGTGGCCTCAGAATAATTAAGAGGGGGGGTTGAATTAATTATGAACGTATCTTGACTAATTTAAAATTTATCCTTCTTAATGTTACTAGATTCAATTAGGCTTTACTACTATGTTATGAGAAAGTAAAGAACAAAAACAATAACTTAGACAAAAGTAAAGCGGAAATAAAAAGTGCACAGCGGAAAAGTAAAGAGCGTAGGGAAGAAGAAAGCAAACACAAGTTTTATACTGGTTTGGCAACGACCCGTGCCTACATCCAGTCCTCAAGCAACCTCTTGAGATTTCCTTTCCTTGTAAAAATCCTTTACAAGAAAAGAGCCACAAAGGATGTACCCTCCCTTGTTCTCTTTGAACAACCAAGTAGATTTACCCTCTACTTGAAGCGAACCACAAAGGATGTACCCTCCCTTGTGTTCACTATTACAACCAAGAAGCTACCCGCTTCTTACACAGAATTCTCAGACGGTTAGTTCTTTGAATTCAGTGTTTAGGCAAAGAATTCTCAGACAGTTAGTTCTTTGAATTCTTTGTTTGGGAAATCAAAAGAATTCTCAGACGATTAGTTCTTTGAATTCTTTTGGCAAGAGGGAGAAGGAAAGAAGAAGAAGAGAAAAACAGAAGGATAGAACAGTTTTTATTTTTGCAGAATTTTCCTTTCTTCAAGGAAAGATTGAACAAAAACTTAGAATGTATTTGGAAAATTTTTTGCATGAGAAAAGTAGTGGAAAGTTATGTGTAATTAGATGCGTTTTTCTGTGTTATTGTATATTTAAAATGCGTGCCAAGGTCTTATATTTATAGAACCTTGATACCTTTTGAGAAAACCATGTTAAGAGTTATAACTCTTAACATTTTCTTCAAAAACATTCACTGTACCATAATGGTGTAATCGATTACACAATGTATTTTATGAAAAGTTGACTCTTCACAATTGGATTTGAATTCCAACGTTCAGATTCACTTGTAATTGATTACTAATATAGTGTAATCGATTACACTATTTGAAAATCATTTTGGAATGTTACAAAGCATTGAAACCAGTTTGAAAATCATCCTGGTCACTGGTAATCGATTACTACCAAATGGTAATCGATTACTAGAGAGTAAAAACTTTGGTAACTTAGAAGATTTCAGAAAATCCTTTTTAAAACAAAAAGTGTGCTATTTGATGTTTTTTGAAAAATACTTTTTACTACCTACTTTGACTTGGCTTAATGCTTCTTGATTTCTTCATTTGATTCTTGAATCTTTGAGTGGAATCTTGAATGCTTGATTCTTTAATCTTGAAACAACTCTTTGAGCTTTGGCATCATCAAAACATCTTGGTGAATCATTATGGTAGCTTTGCTTCCACATAGAGGCCTCAGAGCCTTCTCCAACAGAGCCCTTTATTTTTGAGGCTGATCCAGCTATATCTCCTCAGCCTGAGCCATCTGCACCAGTGTCAGACCTGCCTCTTTCTCAGGATCCATCATTTGCACCAGCACTGGACCTGAATGAGCATGCACAGGATCATTGACAGGATCAAGATTTTTATTTCCCTGCATCTTGAACAGTTTATTATTATTATGTCTTTAGTACATTTGATAATTTAGATTTATGTTTATGTTTCAGCTTTTAAATTTTAGTATATAGTTCTATTTGGTTGAAAGCTTGTACAAAGCTTGATTGAACAGTGCATTTATATTATCCAGTGGTTGATACTTGATTTTGGAATTCAATGTTTGTGATTGGTTTGAATTGATCAATTGTATGATGCGAGTGAATTGAAATGCGTAGATCATATGCCTTGAATGAGCATGCAGTCATTAGAAGAGAAAGAACATGGAATTAGAATTATAACTGAAAATGTTAGTTGGTTTGTCATGTTGATTGTGAAGGAACGCATTAGCCGCAACCTGGTGAGAGTGTGATCTTTAATTGTGAGAGAACGCATCTACCTTGTCTTAGGTTGTAGGAGAGCATCATTCATAAAAGGAAACATTGGTTCAAAGCAAATTTGCCCAAATTTGGGGGAATTATGGGGTGAAAGCTTGTAATGGTAAGAAAAGAGCAACACACACAATCATCTAATAAGCAGCAAGTATTAAAAAAAATAGTAAGTATAAAATAAAAGTGTGTGCTGCCAATTAAGAAAAAGAAAAGCTAAGTGCGGAAAAGCAAGTAATAGAGCTGGAATAAAAAGAAAAAGGTTGATCTAAGGATGAATGCTCTCCTAGAACCTAAGCTTTTGCATCCTAGAAAAACCATGAATTGTTTGCAGCCCAGCCTCGTTACAAGCCTACAAAAGTCCTTCGAATTCAGTTTGTGTGTTCTTGACTGTATGGCATGAGATGAATTGCAAAGATTGAGACTTTTGTTAGTTGTGGATTGTTGAATAAGCCTAAACACTTGTGCTTGAGGGAAACAATGACTGTGAGGATTTGGTTAACGATCCTTCCTTGATATCTGTCATGCTTACCAGCTTATTTCAGCTGGGTTCCTTAATAATCATGTTCACATCTTTGAAAAGCTGCATGTCTTGTGAGAATTTGTTGATTGAAGCATTGATTGCCATTCATGTCATGTGATTGAATTCTTTGGAACAAGCATTGTTTTTGAATAACCACTGTGAGTTTGTCACTTGAGGACAAGTGATCTGTTTTTTCTTTGCTTGAGAACAAGCAAAACTATAAATTTGGGGGAGTTTATTAGTCGTCTTTTACGACTAATTTTTTGTATAGAAAAGTTTCCAAAATGTAAATAAATCTCCTAATTTATGGTTATTTTTTGGTTGGATTGTAAATATTTCTAGTTTAGTTTTCATTTGTGCTCAGTAGAAGGCTTCCTATTGAATTTAATGTAAATTGCACTTCAATTTCAGGTAAAAAGGAGAAAATTATGAAGGTTCAAAAAGTGTTGTCTCGCTAAGCCTGAACCATTTGCTTAGCGAGACCAAACCGCTAAGCGAGACAGCAGTGGCTTAGCGCATGAGGATAAGCCTGAAGAGAGTTCTTCCACGCCAGCACGCACTTAGCGCGTATGCAGCTTGCTAAGTGAGGCGGTTGTCTCTTCTGTGCTAAGTGCAAGATTGGCGCTAAGCCAAATATCACTTACTCACATTAAGCGCGAGAATGGAACTAAGCGCACCTTCAAGGTCAGAAAGTCCTTTTTAAGCATGATTTGCATAGAAAAAAGAGAGAGCGTGACAACGTGAAAGAGGTCTGAATTGACTGCGAGTTGTGTGCAGAGAACAGAGGAAAAGCTGATCAAGGAAGCAAAGGTCCTAACTTTTAGGTAGATTCTAGGTTTTAGAGTTATTTTCTAGGTTCTTAGAGGTGGAGGAGACATCCCCACTGCTTTGTAATCTAGTATTTTCTCTAAAACCCTTCTCCTATTTGTGAAAGCTGCTTCCCTTTAATGGAGGGCTAAAATTCTTTGTTGAGATTTCTACTGAGTACTTAATGTAAATATTTTTATTATCTATTTGAGGTTATTTTCATGTGTTCAATGTTTCTATAGCTTATTGTATGCATGCTTGTGGTTTGATCACCCATTGGTGTGTGCTGTTAGGAACTTTAGCATTGACAAATGTACTGTTTCCTTGGTACTTGATAGAGCAGGGCTAGATAACTGTAGCGCTAAACATAGTGTGCAGGGTTCTAGTTTTTATTATGTTGTGCTTATAATGTTGTTTAAATTAGGCTAAGTTCAACAAGAGACATCTGCGAATGAAGCTTAGTTTAAATTAGTCCAAACTCACGAGACATCAGTGTTGGTATTTTTGTCCTCAGCATAGAACACAAGAATAATTTCAAATAGAAAAAAACCCTAATTGTATCAAGTATCTCGGTGGAAGGACCCAACGCTTTTACTTATTTGTTTTCGCACTCAATTGTTCACGTTTACTGTTTCTTTGATTGCAATAGAATATACCTTTGTTTTCAATTCATGACACTTAATTCTTTTTACAAACAGTTGTATTTTGAATGACGTTTTTCCAAGTAAAACAGGTTTCCTGAGTTCGGTACTCGGATCATTCCGTTTTAATTATTTACTTGACGATCCGATGCACTTGCCAGTAGATTTCACACCCACACAAACAGTAGTATTCCTAGGGGCGAAGACAACTACGCAGAATCGAAATCCTGTTAGATGGAGAAAATGAGGGTTAGACCAAGAGATCATAAGATAAAATGGAACAATGAAGAATGAAAGTGGATAACAAATTACAAGTAGAAGAACACAAAAGTGTGTACGACATAAAATCGAAAAGCAAATTTCAAGAGTGGAAAGCAAATCACGAGTAAAAGAACACCAGAGTTCAAATCGAGAAGCAAATCACAATGGAGTAAATAAAAAATGAAACCGTGAGTAAAATAACACGAAATTTCAAATCAAAAAACAAATCACGATAAAAGTAAAGAATTGTGGAAAAATCCTAGAGTAGAAAAGCTCTTAATGCCATTGTTCAGCCAATTCACAATTGTAGAGAGGTTTAACAAGTAAGCGTAATGGAAGAGAGGCTTTGTAAAGCACAAATAAATTGTTTTTTTTTTCATTTTAATCATTTGGTAAATATTTTCTCCTCTATTGAGTAAACAAGTCATAATAAATTAAATTAATCAATAAAAAATAATGTTAATCTAAATTAAAATTAATTCGTAATATTATTAATTAATATATTTTATCTTTAAAATTTTTAACAATTATTAACTAAAAATTAATTTAAATTGAATGATTATTTGTTGAGATTGAGTATTTACTAAAAAACAAGAGACTAGTACTCAAATTCAAACAATCTAAAGAGTTTTACCTACACCAACAATCGTAGGTATAAACTTTTGAGGGAATACCTACACCAACCGACTATAGGCACAGGTTTTATGAAGTTTTGTCTACATCACGTAGTTGTAGGTATAAGTTTTTTAGAATTTTTCCTACATTGTGCTTTTGTAGGTAGTAATCCTTTTGAGTTTTACCTACACTAATCAACCATAGGCACAAGGTTTTTGGAGTTTTACCCACACAAAGTAGTTGTAGGTAGAAGTCTTTTTTTTAGTTTTAATGAATGTACTTACACCAAATAATAGTTGGTACAAGTTGTTGAGTTTTACCCACATTAGTCAGTTGTAGGTAGAAGTATTTTTGAGATTTACCTACACTAATTCATGTCTATAGGAAAAAGGCGTCTATAAGCATAAGTCCTTTTTCTTGTAGTGTTTAAAATTGGAAAAAGTAATACTCTAATTGTGTTCAACTTTGTAACTAGTGAAAATATTTCTTAATAATCTATGTTGTATGATAGGGTATAGCCATTTGCTATTAAGTCCCGCCTTGCAGTGCTTTATGGATCTATCTGCCTTGTGTTTAATAGAGAAGACCCATTTACAACTATTGTTCTTTCCTTTTGACAATAGCATAAGCTTTCATGTGTCTTTCTTCCATAAACTTACCATCTATTTTGTAATTTCCTAGAGCCATTTTGGGTCATTAAAGACTTTTTTGTATTGTACTTAAGATGTATTCAAAGGTTGCTTGTACATAAATGTTTTAAGAGGTTGTGATTATCTCTAGGTACAAACATAGTTGGCAATTGGATACTTCGTCTTCTTTCCTTCATGATTTGGTGAGTGACAAATTGGTTCCTTGCAACAATTAATTATACCTAAAAGTTATTTGTATCCAGCATTTCCATCTACAAAATCATTAGAAGACTTTAGAGACTGTACCTTTGGCATATTTTTAGGAGAAAGGTCAATTGGTATTGGAATGTGAGGGACATGTTGTACTTGTTGGGTGATATTTGTCGTTGTAGTTGTTCATGTTCAGTGGTTTGTTCTTGTCAATGTTCTTGCTTAATGGGATTATTCATGTCTTTTATGATCATCACGTATATTTTTTCCTATCATTGTCATGCTTGCCTAGATTAGTTGATCTTACCATGTCAATTGTGTCATTAGGTTCCAAGTTGGTAGCTCTAAATCATCCTAGCTAATTTTCCTAGTCATTAACTCCTTTCTCATCACCAAGCTCCTCCCCATGAAGAGAACAATGATAATCTAGTTTTGGTTAGAAAGTTTCAAATTCAACAAAAGTGACATCTATGGTGATATAAAGACATCTAGTAGTGGAATCATAATAAATAATAACTTTTTCCTGTGTGTAGCTTACCCCAACAAGGATCAAGCTTGGTTCTTTGATTTTTGTGAATAGGAACATAAGCTACCCATTGAAATATGAGGTGGAAGTGTCAAAATTAATCACATTTTTTTGTCTCACTTTTTATATAAAATGAGTCTCTTTTTTGATTCAATAATTGTATTGTCCGGAATCTTCAAATCCTACATGACACTCAGAGACACGTGTCCACGTCAGTCTTGCTATAGGAGTGCGGACTCCTGACCCTTAGCAATTGAGCTCCCCAATAAACAGGTTATCTCTAACCTAACTAATATTAAAATATATTTGAATATCGTATCTGTTGGAAGGTATTAAATTATCTATAATGCCACATTATCTACAAGCCAGAAATTATCTATAAGGCTAACAACCACCCCTACAAACAAGGACCAACACCCTCACTCAAATAATATAAATACTGGTTCCATCGAACCCCTCAACACAATAGTCATATACGACTTGCTCGCACACTCAACACACGGCAACAAACCTGTGCCCCTCTCTTTCTCTTTCGCTCATACGAGCTATTTACAACATTACTTGCTTTATTCTCCTTACACAATCTTACTTGAGCATCGAAGTCCTTTGTTTTGCAGGTCCCCCTTCTTGTCAAAGGCACCCTCCACATCGACATGTGAAGTTCGGGACCCCACTCAACCACGTCAACCCTGATGTGCCACAGTTTTGGTAAAACATACCCCGCAGCTTCTCGTCAATCCACTCACATCCACCCATGGTCAGCACTCAGTCTGGCATCAGACGCGTGACCCCCCTCACAGACTCGCATCCTCATCCAGCAGCTATGACAAACACAGACACCCTACAACAACTCCAAAACCGCATAACAGACATGGAGAGACGCCATGAGGAAGGGTTGAGAAAGCTAAAGGCTGACCACGACCAGTTAGAGGCTCGTGTTAGACATCCCCAGGGCAATGAGCAATTTGCCCACACCTTGCTTGAACGCACCCATGGGAATCACCCCCCCCCCCCCCCGATGCACAGGCAACACTGCAGACGACCTAAGTCCCTCCTACAAGCACTATCCAGCAAAATGGACTGACCGTCGACATGCTTTCATCGACCATATTATGGAGGCAGACATACCCTTGTGTTGGAAGCCACTCAACCTCGAGCAATACGGTGGGACAACCGGTCCAAACGAGCATCTCGACGCCTTCCTGACATAGGCAAACCTATATGCCAACGATGACGCGATCCTGTGTTGTGTCTTCCCTGCATCTCTAAAGGAACAACATTGACCTGGTACGGTGGACTTCCACCCAAGTCCTTAGACAGCTTCGACCCCTTCGTCAAACAATTCAGTGCACAATACGCCACTAGAAGGTGTCACTTCATGACCTCGACTGCCTTGGCTAGTCTGCGACAAGCAGACGACGAGTCCCTCAAAAAGTTCATGGACAGATTTGGGAGCATGACCATCCAAATCCAAAATCTCAATCTCGAGGTAGCATTGCATTCCATGCTCCTCGCCTTACGCCCCGACAAGTTCATAGATAGTTTGTGCAAAAAGCCACTCGATAGCATGGACAAATTGCGCGAACGAGCCAAGGGCTATATCTAGATGGAATAAATGTCCAGATTCCGAAATGAAGTTTGCCAAGCCAAATAGAAGCGCGACAAACACGAAGCAAACACCAAGGCCGACTTGCAAAAGTCGAACAAGAGGCACAAGTCAGACAAGCGTCAGCCTCTCTCCAAAGGGCCTAGGTACGAGCGTTACACACCTCTAACGACCAATCGTACCATAATTCACGAGGAAGCATTCAACCTAGAGGTACCCATCCGACTACCCCAGACGAAACCTCCGAGGCCGGGGTCAGACACAACCAAGTACTACAGGTGCCATACCCTAATTTCGTTTAGGGACCATTGTTTGGTGGCATGCAACGTTCGCTTAACCGTCTCAAGGTACTTAACACCCGTCATTAGGTAATTTGTAAAGTTCCGCGACATTCCGGAAGGAAAAAGAGCATTGATGTGTAATCCGTAAAGTTTCGCAACATTCCAGAAGTCAAAAAGAGCATCGTTGCATAATCCGTAAAGTTTTGCAACATTCCGAAAAGAAAATGAGTGTCGTTACGTAATCTGTAAAAGTTTCGTAACGTTTCAGAAAGGAATCAGCAAAAAAACACAAAAGAGGGGGTGTATTTAGTAAAAAAGGAGGTGCAAATAGAAACTAGGCCCACTTAGGCCTTCCAGGGGGTTCCAATAGAAGGCGGTGCCTTCTGGTGGAAGCAACCCTGCTCGCTTAGGCGAGCTGGGCGGCAACCACCTCCCTATTTTCTCCTATAAATAGGGGAAAAAGGGCAGAGTAAATGGTGCAACCCTTCTGGTATTTGAGGATTCTCTCGAAATTAGTGAGGAAAATTGTTTCCGTGAAAAAAAATCCAAGCCGAGGTGCTTCCGTAATGCTTCTGAGACATTTTCGTGAGCGATTTCGTGAAGATTCTTCATCGTTCTTCGGTCTTCAACCGGTAAGTCCCCGAAATCGAATCTTTCAATTCATTCTATGCACCCTTAGTGGTCTCCACTTGTTTCGCGTACTTTTATTTTCATTTCGTTTGTTTTCCGTACCCCCTTTTAACGTGCTTTAACCATTTATTTAAGCCGTTTTCTCACCTAATAAATAATAAAATGAATTTCAACTGATCATTTGTGTTGTAATCTTGTTTAATCACTATTAAATTAAAATCCAACCGATCGTTCACGCTGTAATCTCGGTTAAATCAAAAAAGGGAAAAATAATAATAAAATAATAAAAAAAAATCAATCGGACGTTTTTCTTTGGAAGTTCCCTTGAATGAATTAACTAATAACCAAAGTGAAACTAAGGCTAAAATCAACTCACAAATCAATCTTTGTCCATAAAAATCACTAAAAACCATTTTAGGGTCCAACGCCTTAAGCGGTCCTCTTTGCTTTTATCAGTTAACGTGGACCGTTTAAAAACATAAAATCAATTTGTAACTTTACCGCTTTTGTTGACCACCCCAAGAGATCGTTAATGGTCCAACGCCTTAACGTTTCTCTCCTTTCAAAATCAAAAGATCGTTTAATGGTCCAACGCCTTAAATGACCTTTTGTTCGGTTAAAATATATCTTGCTAAAAAAGGATAAAAACAACTTAACCAATGTTTAGTTCTCAAAGAACTACGTAGGTCTAATTTCCTCATCGCAATTGAGGATACGTAGGAGCGAGGGAAATACCCTTGTCGACCACTTGATTAAAAAGGGAAAACATCTTGAAGTCATATTTTCACACTTGATTAAAGGCTGCTATCCCTTGTGATGGACGCGTGGGGTGCTAATACCTTCCCCGTGCGTAAAAACAACTCTCGAACCTTTCACGATTAAAGTTCGTAGACCACACCTTTTTCCGATTTTTCTGACGTTTTCCTCAAATAAACATTGGTGGCGACTCCGCGCATTTTCCTCCCATGGAAGATGCACCCGTGAGTCCCGCGTCGCTCTCCCGCCGAAGGGTAGGTTGCGACAGTTGGCAACTCCACTAGGGACTGTTTTAAGAGAGTTAGGCCATTTTGATCTATGTGCATTCCTTACCATGACTTCTCTTTTTTTTTGTTTTCCTTTATTTTCTCTTATGTCCTTGTATATAACTCTTTTATGCTTTTAGTGTGCTTTTTAATGTATGCATGAGATAGATATTTATTCATTTGATGCACACAAACACCAACACCTTTTTGCACACACAATGAGTTGAAAAGGGGCCCTATACCCGGGTCCATGGGAACATAAGGAGTGGAGGTGAATCTGTGGTTATGCTGGGTCTCCGACTTGCTTGATAACAGTGAACCCTCATCTAGAGTTTTTCTCTTTGATAACATATTGTTGCTGGTAGTCCCTACTGTCGCAATGTGTTTATCGAAGGGGATGATACCTTTAGAAACCATCAAGAGAGATATGACCACCTTGGGAATTATCACTAAAAGCCTTTTAGTTCCTCTCGTTTAGGTCCCTAAAATAGGGGCATAAAGCGAACACGCTGCGTGCCTTTTAAACACTGCCATGCATATAACCTAAATGTCATGTATGCCTTCGCTGTGTGATTATTTGAGGATATTGCCATGATGTGTACATCTCCTTGTTACCCCTTTCTTTTTTGCATATGCATCATGTCATCATGCACGGGTTGCGTATTGATCCCCTCACTTTGTCACAAGAAGACGGAAGGTCCGTGCCACCTTTTTAAATGCATGCATCGAGCGCTATGTTGCCCGAATGTTGTATTTAAGAAAGAGATAATCTCCCGGGCTCTCGTATCCGTAAAATGCATCTGTGCCATATGCATTTGTTCATGCATTCATCCATTTCACCTGTGATAGATGTCGGAGTCTTGATTCGCACTGGTTTTTATTCCACTTTAGTAAAACATGGGATCGAGTCAGGCGCCTTGGCTTAAAAAGAGGTTCTATCAAGTCAAGATCAAGAGCCTAGGAGTTGCCAGTTTGAAAGAATTAGGACAGTTGATGGGTCAGCTCTAGCGACGAGCCTTTCGCAAAGCTTATGGTAAGATCTGGGACCTAACCATGGCGGAGGTCTCCATGGAGGCCATTGCCTCCCTCGCCCAATATTATGACCAGCCTTTGAGGTGCTTCACCTTTGGGGACTTCTAGTTAACACCCATGATGGAAGAGTTTGAAGAGATCCTGGGATGCCCTTTGGGAGGAAGGAAACCGAATCTTTTCTCAAGATTCTATCCCTCCTTAGCTAGAATTTCTAAAATAGTCAAAATCTCGACACAGGAATTGGACCGCGGGAAGCAAGTCAAAAATAGGGTGGTTGGAGTACCAAGGAAATGTTTGGAAGCAAAGACGAGAGTCTTGGCAAGTCAAGATCAATGGGCCCCGTTCATGGACATTCTGGAACTCTTGATCTTCGGGGTGGTCCTCTTTCCAAATGTGGATGGGTTGGTGGACCGGGCAGCAATTGATGCTTTTCTCGCCTTTTACGACCGCAAGGAAAGCCCGGTTGTCGCTATCTTAGCCGATCTATACGACACATTCGACCGAAGATGTGAGAAGAACAATGCAAGGATCGTTTGCTGTACGCCGGCTCTCTACGTGTGGTTGGTTTCACACTTCTTTCGCCAAAAGATGGGACACGTTTGCCCGCTAGAAGGCCACCACTCATGCACCGAGAAAAAAGAGGCAAACTGGGACCGACTCTTAGCAAGCAAAGAAGGAGCGTCTATCAATTGGTTCCCCCGATGGAAGGAAGGAAGAATTGAGATTCTTATTTCGTGCGGGAAATTTCCAAATGTTCCCTTGATGGGGACGAGGGGTTGCATCAATTACAATCCCGTCCTCGCCATAAGACAACTTGGTTACCCTATGAAAGGGGCACCATCAGAGGAAGGCCTCACACCTTTTATTACACAAGGTTTCAATAGCACCAATGCGGGGGTGCTTCAGAGGGTCCACAAGGCATGGGAAATGTCGCAAAGGAAGGACAAGGAACTTAGGAGAAGTAGCAACAGGCCCATCGACGGTTACCATAGGTGGTTGAAAGCCTACGCACAAGATCTGGATTGGCTCCCGGGTTTGAGGACCACTAAGGGGATGGAGGGTGAAGCTTCGAAAGAAGATGAAGAGGTACAGGCCCTCAAGACAGAGCTTGAGAAAGCCCAAACAGTCAAAGAAAAGTTAAAGTCAGCAGTTGTTAGGATCCGAAAAGAGAACGCCGAACTGAGAGACGTCAATATAGCCACCACTAAGGCCTTGGAGCAAGAGACCAAGAAGGCCCGTAAGGAAGAACATGGCCGGAACAAATTCCGAGGGGCTCTGTGGGGCAGTAACAGCGAGCTTAAGCTCCAAAGAGAAGAAAGGGACCAATCCCGAGTAGATGGCTTGATTCTGAAGGACGAATTGAAGGCTTGCCTAAGGTCAAAAAGGAGTTTGTCTCAGCGGTTATGCGAGACCGAAACAAACATGTTAGCCATCATCAACAAGTACCAAGAAGAATTAAACTTAGCCACCGTCCACGAGCACAAAGTGGCGGACAAATACGCCCAAGTGTACACGGAAAAGGAGGCTAGAGGAAGGGTGATTGACTCGTTACATCAAGAAGCAACGATGTGGATGGACCGGTTTGCACTTACTTTGAACGGGAGTCAAGAATTTCCCCGATTGCTGGCAAAGGCCAAAGCAATGGCAGACGCCTACTCCGCCCCCGAGGAGAACCACGGGCTCCTCAGCTATTGTCAGAACATGATAGACTTGATGGCCCATATAATTAGGAGCCGTTAGGGAGTTTATATTGACACTTAGATCTTGACTAGTTATAACTTTCTGAATAAAATGAGTTTATCCCGTGATTTTACTCCAAAGAAAATCAGTGCGATCAAATCACTCCCACATTTCATCTCTAGCATGCATTCATTTCTTATTACGTACTCCTCACATTTGGTCTTTTTAGGACCGACGCCATAGCTAAACGTGCCCCAAGGCATCCCTATCGCACCAGATCCAAATCTAGGACGAAGGGTGACCTAGAGGAAGTACAGGAACAGATGAAAGCCGACATGTCGACTTTGAAAGAACAAATGGCTTCCATGATGGATGCCATGCTAGGGATGAAACAACTAATGGAGAGTAATGCAGCCACCGCCGTTGCCGTTAGCTTGTCTGCCGAGACAGACCCGACTCTCCCGACTGCTGCGCACCACCCTATTCCAAACATGGTGGGACGAGAAAGAAGCACACCGGGGCACATCAGTAACTCCCATCCGAGGTACAACCGAGGAACTTACCCCTACGGTTTACCACCTAATTACACACCACCAGCCATACGTGACGACGCGGGTCACGTTCCTCCCCTCATCCTCGAAGGGGAGCCTCCTCGACATCCTGACGAGGTCCACGAGGATCATCAAGAGCATGCTCAGGGAAACGTCGACTCCTACTCCCCGTTTCCCGCCGAGGGGCCAGCGCCCAACGCACTACCTCAACCCAACATCACGGGAGAACCTCGAAGCCACCCAACACAGCCAATGTTTCTGTCCGCGGGAGGGACACCCCGGGCAGTGGAAGGAAAGGGGAAACTCGATCTCATCGAAGAAAGATTAGGGGCTGTTGAAGGGTTTGGCGATTATCCGTTCGCAGACATGACCGACCTATGCCTGGTGTCGGACGTCGTCATCCCTCCGAAGTTCAAGGTACCTGACTTCGATAGGTACAAAGGGACGACTTGTCCTAAGAATCACCTAAAAATGTATTGTCGTAAGATGGGTGCATATTCCTGGGATGAGAAGTTATTGATGCATTTCTTTCAAGATAGCTTGGCCGGGGCAGCGGTCATCTGGTACACTAATCTAGAAGCTTCCTGCATCCGTACCTGGAAGGATCTGATTACTGCCTTCCTTAGGCAGTATCAGTAGAACTCTGACATGGCTCCCGACCGGACTCAACTGTAAAACATGCTTAAACAGGAAAACAAGTCCTTTAAAGAATACGCTCAGCGTTGGAGGGACCTGGCAGCGTAAGTAGCCCCTCCCATGGTCGAGAGGGAAATGTTTACTATGATGGTGGATACCTTGCCAGTATTTTACTATGAGAAATTAGTGGGCTACATGCCCTCCAGCTTCGCGGATTTGGTCTCCGCCGGAGAAAGGATCGAGGTGGGTTTAAAGAGGGGAAAGTTTGATTACGTCTCTCTGGTAGGTGCCAGCAGTAGGAGGACCGAAATAGCTGGGGCAAAGAAGAAAGAGGGAGATGCCCATACCGTCACTTCAACATCTGCGTGGCCCAAGCCACCGCAAACCCCCCACGGTACCCACCAATATGCACAGCATCACTCGAGTTTTTCGGCTCGCGCCGGGGCCTCTTCCGATACAGCGCTCACCCTACCAAGGGTGCCCACACCCCCATAGGGGGGGGGGGGGCTCTTCAGGCTCCGGCTCCGACTCGGCCTCACCCAGCCAACAATGCTCACTTTGGCGCCAACATGGCAAGGAACTTTTCGCCAAGGCAGGCACAAATTTTTGCCCCGATCCCAGTGACGTATGGGGAACTCTTGCCATCTCTCATTGCCAACCGATTGGTCGTGGTGGTTCCGGGAAAGATCTTCCAGTCACCGTTTCCAAAATGGTATAACCCTAGCGCGACCTGCGCATACCATGGGGGAACCCCAGGCCACTCGATCCTACAGTGCTTGGCCTTGAAAAGCAAGGTCCAAAGCTTGATAGAAGCTGGGTGGTTGCCTTTTCAAAAGGATCCTAGGTCCAAAACTTTTCAAGCCATACCCGAATCAAATAAACATTAAAAATGCAGTATCTAAGAAGTGATCCTAGGTCGTCTCCCAACGAGCAATGGTCACCAAATGTTTATAACAGATAGTAGGAAAATAGTAACGAATTGGGGGGGGGGGGGTTGTTTGCTTTTGTAAATTAAACAACGAATAAATGTGAATTATAAAATATCAAAATTAAAACACGTTGCTTCCCCTTGATTCACAAGCAAGTCTCTTATCCTAGGTTACGAGAGTTTATCCTTTATCAGTTCAACCACTTAATCCAACCCTAAATTAAATTACTAAGAGAAATTTAACATAAGGCATTCATTATGTGATTAAGCAACACATACACCAATTAATCATGAACGATCATTAAGCATGAACGTAAATTAAGCGTAGAGACAATTAATCAAGCACTAAGCATGCATGAATTAATAGCAACAAATACAAAGTAATTGGTGAAGAGGAAAAACTAATCAGAATTTAATAGTAATAATAGAACCTCAAAGAGAGTTGTGCTTGATCCTCAAGAGAAAACAACGCTGGAGACTTAGCCTTCCATTAATCAATAGAAAACGAAATTGTAGTAGAAATGAAGAAAACTAGAATTATTCTCCAAAACGAAAAAGAAACTAAAACGAGTTGTGAGTAGCACTCTAAAACTAAAACGAAAAAAAAAAGAGAGGAAAGAGAGAGAAGAGAGCCTAAACTAGAACCTTGGTGTTGTTATATAGTTTTCAGCCCCAAAGCTTACAAATCTGTTTTAAATCCAAGCCCATAAATAAAATAAAATCTAGATAAGATAAGATAAGATCTAGATGAAATAATATCTAGATGAGATGAAATCTAAATAATATCTAGAAAAGATAAAATTTGGTAGAATAAAATAGTCTATTATCTTCAAGTCCAAGCCCAATTCTAGATTCAAGCCCAAGCCCAATTCTGGATTCAAGCCCAATTGCTTATAATTCTCCTGAAATTAAATTAAAAACACAAAATTAATCCAGTAGGCCCAAATGATAAAACTGCATACTTAATTTGACATTTAAGGTTAATCAGTAATTAAAATGGTGACAAAAAGGGTTAAGAAATATGAGAAAATGATGACACATCAAATCCCCTCACACTTAGCCTTTTGCACACCTGGGCAAAATAAAAAAAAAAAAAACAAAGCAAGGGACAAATTCAGAGACATTAAAGAGAAACAAACAGACACAACAACAGTTACATATTTCTCAATGAATCTCAAGGAATGAAAAAAAATGGGTAACATCTAACATGAAAAGATCCAAAGAGTCAAGACATTTGTGAAAATCATCCAAGCAACCCAATCATGGCAAAATAGTTAATCAGCTCAAGAATGAAAAGTGATAAAGCCTCACAAGATATACACTCTATCTCTCAAGTGTCTAGGCTACTATTTACCCTCAAAGTACCCATGAAAACCAACACCACATAAACTTGGCAAGATTCTAAAATTGACAATCAACCCATAAACACAAGCACATGAGGATCAAAAGGTCTTTTAAGGTTGTAATGGGGCCAAGGACAAGGTAGGGAAAAATATGGAATAAGTAGCTAAATCCCAAAGGAATAGAGGAGCAATGGGGAATAAGTGCATATTAAGAAAAAATAAGAAAACCTAAAGATAAAATTTAAACGCAAAGAGTAGAGCCAAGAGTCTCATCATTCTTTTTCCATTTAAGATCTTATTCACTCAACTTTATTGCTTTTCTTTTTCTTTTTTTCGAATTGATTCAACTAATTTTTATTTTTTTTGCACTGTAGCATTTGAGAAATAGCATATCATTCAGCATGTCCAACATTTAACCAGTATACAATGTACATCAAGTATGGCCCAAAATACATCATGAAGCATAGCCAATGAAATATGTTATCCAACAAAACCCTCCATACTTATTCCCAAAACAATTCCAAAGCTCCAAAATTCCTTAAGGTTAAGGTGAGATCATGGTTTTTCACTTAAGGCTTGTAATGGGCTTCAAAACAAAGAAAGGGAAACATAGGCTCAAAGGGATTAATTCAAGGTAAGTCCATTTGGCTAGAGGCTTATAAGAACAAAATTGCCTAAATCATTTCCAAATATGCATGTGAATTAGGAAGCATCAACAAGAATCAAGCCAAGGCTATTGTGCAAGCAATCAATGGGTCAAAACACACCAAATGATTATGATGATGGCTCAAATTCTCACAAAGGTAAACTTATCTCTTCCAAATTGAGCTTTCAAAACAATCATGACATGTAGAGGAAAAACAAGGACTTCAAATCACAAAATGTCAAGCGACTTTTATTTTCAAAACAATTACCCATTACTTGAACATATCCTATAATTCAAAGAAAAATATGCAAAGTTGTACATGCAAACATAATTGACCTAAAATATTAAACTAGAAACCCAACAAAACTAACAAAATTAACAAATTTAACACAACTAACAAAATTAACAACACTAACAAAACCAAAGAACACTCCCCCATACTTAAACAACACATTGTCCTCAATGTAGCACAAGTAAAAGATTAAAAGCAATTAAATCATCAAATAGAATCGGACAAATGTAATAAAAGTAAAGAAGGAGATAGGAAAAGAAAAACTCCCTAAGTCATGGTGGAAGAAGAGTAGGGTGTAGTAAGGAAGTCTCTTCCACCACTACGTCCACTAAAGAAGGGTTTGTGAGGAATGACTTAAGTTGGTGTCCATTGACCTTGAAGCTCTTGTTTGTGGAGTCGCTTTTGATCTCAACTGTACCCTAAGGAAAAACATTAGTAACAACAAAAGGACCAATCCACTTAGACCTCAACTTACCACTCATGAGTCCAAGCCTAGAATTATACAATAACACTTTTTGCCCAACCATGAAGTCCTTCTTAATTATCATGCTATCATGGAACTTCTTGGTCTTTTCTTTGTAGAACTTGGCATTCTCATACGCTTCTAGGCGGATCTCATCTAACTCACTCAGTTGCAACTTTCTTTCCTCACCAGCTTGATCCATAGAGAAGTTGCAAGTCTTCACTGCCTAGTATGCATTGTGCTCAATCTTCACTGGAAGATGACATGCCTTTCCAAAGACAACCCGATAAGGAGATATTCCTATGGGTGCTTTGTAGGCAGTCCGATGTGCCCAAAGAGCACCATCAAGCCTGGTACTCCAATCTTTCCTGCTTGGTTGCACAATCTTCTCTAAAATTCTCTTGATCTCCCTGTTAGAAATTTTTGCCTGTCCATTGGTTTGGGGGTGGTATGGTGTGGATACCCTGTGTACAACCCCATACTTTTTAAGCAAGGCATGCATTGATTTGTTGCAAAAATGGGTCCCTTGATCACTAACGATTGCTTTAGGTACTCCAAACCTGCAAAACAGATTAGATCTGACAAAATCTGCAACAACCTTAGCATCATTAGTTCTAATGGGCTTGGCTTCCACCCATTTTGAAACATAATCAACTGCAAGGAGAATGTAAACATAACCAAAAGAGACAGGAAAAGGGCCCATGAAATCTATTCCCCAGACATCAAACACCTCACAGAATAGCATAGGTTGCTGAGGCATTTGTTGTTGCCATGTAAGTGCACTTCCTGCTCTCTGACACTGCTCACAAGTGCTACAAATCTTCCACGCATCTTTAAAGATGGTGGGCCAATAAAAGCCACAGTCAAACACTTTGCAAGCTATCCTTTGAACACCCAAATGACCTCCCGGTGCGGAAGAATGATAGAATCGCAGGACTGAGTCAGTCTCATGATCTGGAATGCATCGTCTAATGACCTGATCACTGCACAATTTCCACAAGTAGGGGTCATCCCAAATAAAATGCTTAGCATCACTTTTAATTTTATCTTTTTGAGCTTTAGATGCTAAGGGAGGAAAAACAGAAGCAACTAAATAATTGACAATGTTAGCAAACCAGGGAGTAGAAAGAGAATCAGAAATACTATACAGTATATACAAATGATCATCCGGGAAATCATCCCGAATGGGTGAATCCTCATCAGACACACGTTCGATCCGACTCAAATGATCAGCAACTAAATTTTGTGCCCCGCTCCTATCACAAATCTCCAAGTCAAACTCTTGGAGCCAGAGCATCCATCGGATCAATCTAGGCTTTGGATCAGCTTTCTTCAACGAGTACTTTAGAGCTGCATGGTCAATATAAACAATAATGCGAGTACCAAGCAAATAAGAACAAAATTTTTCAAGAGCAAAACCTATGGCTAGTAGCTCTTTCTCAGTAGTAGTATAATTCGCTTGGGCAGCATCTAAAGTCCTAGAAGCATAATATATCACCCTAGGCAATTTATCAATTTTCTGAACAAGGATAGCCCCCAATGCATAATTTGATGCATCACACATAAGCTCAAAAAGGGCTATCTAGTCGGGTGCTTGGATGATGGGGGTGGTAGTCAGTGCTCTTTTAAGGCAATCAAAAGCCTCTTTGCATTTATCATTAAAGTCAAACTCCACCTCATTTTGCAACAAGTTGGATAGTGGAAGGGCTACTTTGCTAAAATCTCTTATAAAGCACCTGTAGAATCCTGCATGACCAAGAAAAGATCGCACCTCTCGCACGCAAGAGAGGTAAGGCAATTGTGAAATAACAGAAATTTTTGCAGGATCTACTTCAATGCCCTTATTGGAAATAATGTGGCCTAAAACTATACCTTGCTCAACCATAAAATGACATTTTTCAAAATTTAGAACAAGGTTAGTTTCAGTGCATCTATTTAAAACCTTTTCCAAACTATCCAAACAAATATCAAAAGAGGATCCATATACAGTGAAATCATCCATAAACACCTCTATGCAATTTTCTAAAAAATCACTGAAAATACTGATCATGCACCGCTGGAAGGTACTAGGGGCATTGCACAGGCCGAAAGGCATCCTCTTATAGGCAAAAGTGCCGAAGGGGCAGGTGAATATGGTTTTTTTCCTGATCCTCAGGAGCAATAGTGATTTGCATATAACCAGAAAAACCATCAAGGAAACAGTAGTGAGATTTACCTGCCAGGCGTTCAAGCATCTGGTCAATGAATGACAGGGGAAAATGGTCCTTTTTGGTAACCTGGTTCAACCTCCTATAGTCGATGCAGACTCTCCAACTGTTCTGCACCCGAGTAAGAATAAGCTCCTCCTTCTCATTTTTTATCACGGTGAGGTCGGTTTTCTTCGGGACTCACCCATTGGCTATCGGAGATAGGATAAATGATTCCAGCTTGCAAAAACTTGGTTACCTCCTTCTTCACTACATCAAGAATCATCGGGTTGAGTCTTCTCTATGGTTGTCTTACTGGTTTAGCCCCATCCTCTAAATTTATCCGATGCATACATGTGGATGGGCTAATACCAGGAATGTCTGCCAGGGTCCAGCCTATAGCCTTCTTATGCTTCTTAAGAACTGATAACAACTTCTCCTCTTGCTCATCAGCAAGGGAGGCAGATATAATTACTGGAAAACTGTTGCTATCATCCAAGTAAGCATATTTTAAATTTGATGGCAGAGGCTTCAATTCTGGTGTGGGCGGCTAGATAATGGTAGAAAGAGATGGTTTCTCATCCTGTACCTCATAAAGAAAGTCAGAGGTATGTGTACTTCCTGAAACATGGTTAGTTCTATCTGACTCTAGAAAATCAATCTCAAAAGGTAAAACATCACCAGACATGTAATCAATATCAATTTCAAATTCACTCTCAGCATCAAATTCAGACATATGATCAAGTATAAATTCAGATTCAATGCATGAAGAGTGACAGGTATGCAGATTAGAATGAAAATCAGTCATGTATTCATCAACAATATGGTTGATTATTTCAGCACAAAATACAGAAAGATCTTCAGATGGGTGTTTCATAGCATCAAGAATATTAAAATGAACAGTTATATCACCAAACTCCATAGATAGTGTGCCTGCATAAACATCTATCTTAGTTCTAGCAGTTTTCATAAAAGGTTTGCCTAAATTGATGGGAACTGATCCTTGAGAAAATCCTTCCTCCATATTCAAAATATAAAAATCAACAAGGAAAATCAGTTCACCAACTCTAACTAAGACATCCTCTATGAAACCAGCAGGATAGGCAACACTTCTATTAGCTAAATAAATCACCACATCAGTTGACTGCAAATGACCAAGAGATAGAGAATTAAAAATAGACAGAGGCATAACACTAATAGAAGCTCTTAAATCTAGCATGGCATTGTCAAACTTACTGTTCCCTATAATACAAGGTATGTTGAATGTACCTGGATCTTTACATTTTTCAGGGATTTGGGAAACAGATTTACCAATCAATGCGGAGACATTTCTGCCCATACTAATTCTTTCACTTCCTTTAAGCTTCCGCTTATTAGTGCACAGCTCCTTCAAGAATTTAGCATATTTTGGAATTTGCTTTATTGCATCCAGCAGAGGTATGTTTACCTCTACTTTTCTAAATGTTTCCAAGATCTCCTTCTCTACCTCTTCCATTTTTTTTTGTTGGAAATTTCTCTTGGAGGGAATGGAAGAGGGATATGCTACTTCTATAAATCAGAATTACCAGTGGAAGATTCACCTGCATAGAAATTGTTAGGTAACTTACTCTTTAAATTTTTGTCATCATCTTTTTCTGGAGTAGAGTGAAGTTGGGCAGGTTCATTTGCAGATGGGGAGGATGTTGCTGGTTGAGGTCCTTGACACTGCTTTCCCGACCTCAATGTAATGGCACTCACATTTTTGGGATTCTGGACAGATTGAGAAGGTAATCTGTCAGAATTCTGGGACTGTTGTTGATTTAATTGTGTAGCCAATTGTCTCATTTGATTAGTTAAGCTCTGAATGGAGGCTCTGGTCTCTTGTTGAAACTGCATGTTTTGCATAGTCATTTGCCTCACAAGTTCTTCAAGGGAAGGTTGCGGAGGAGCCTCAATTGTATGTTGTTTCTGGGATTGTTGTTGTTGTTGTTGCTGCTGGATTGGTGGAGGAACATATGGTCTGCTTGGGCCAGCAGCATTCTGAAAATAAGGTTGTTGTTGTTGTTGCTGTTGTTGTGAAGGATTCGACCATCTAAAGTTGGGATGATTCCTCCACCCGGGATTGTACCTGTTGCTGGAGAGGTCATAATTGTTCTGTTGTGGCTGATTTTGCTGCTGAGGTTGAGGAGGTCTATTGTAGATGTTTGCAGCATAAGCTTCAGGCTGTTCAATTGCTTCAGATTGTTGCACAAAAGGGCAAAGGTCTGTGTGGTGGTCGGCAGAGGAGCATAAACCACAGAGTCTGGCGACAAGTGCAGATTTTTGATTCATGGCCAGTTGGGTTACCAGGTTAACCAAGGCATCTAGTTTACCTTCAAGCTTCTTAGTCTCAGCTGATGAAGATGAATTCGTGGCTACTTCATGCACTCCTCTAATGACAATAGCATCATTTCTGGCACTAAATTGTTGGGAGTTTGAAGTCATCTTCTCAATTAAATTTCTGGCTTCAGCAGGGGTCATGTCTCCAAGGGCTCCACCACTGGCAGCATCTATCATACTTCTCTCCATGTTACTGAATCCTTCATAAAAATATTGGAGAAAAAGCTGCTCAGAAATCTGGTGGTGAGGACAGCTTGCACACAATTTCTTGAATCTTTCCCAGTACTCATACAAGCTTTCTCCACTAAGTTGCCTGATGCCAGAAATGTCTTTTCTAATGGCAGTGGTCCTAGATGCAGGGAAGAATTTCTCCAAGAACACCCTCTTAAGGTCATCCCAGCTAAAAATGGACCTGGGAGCAAGGTAGTATAGCCAATCTTTTGCCACTCCCTCCAGAGAATGAGGAAAAGACTTTAGAAAGATATGATCTTCCTGGACATCAGGGGGCTTCATGGTGGAACAAACAATATGAAACTCCTTGTGATGCTTAAGAGGATCTTCACCTGCAAGACCATGAAACTTGGGCAGCAAATGTATTAGTCCAGTCTTGAGAACATATGGAACACCCTCATTAGGATATTGAATGCACAAGCTTTCATAAGTGAAATTAGGTGCAACCATCTCCCTTATATTCCTCTCACGAGGTGAAGGTTGAGCCATGTTCTCAGTATAAAAATTAGTAGTGGAATGTTCAAAATCAGAATATTCAAAATCACCTTCAACAAAATGCTCAGAATGTTCAAAATGCACAGAATGACCAGGATGCACACTATGCCTAACTAATCTATGAAAGGTTCTATCTATTTCAGGATCAAAGGGTTGTAAATCACCTGGATTGCCCCTAGTCATGCACTATATGCAGCAAATAATGTGTTTCTCAACAAGCACCTAACAAGGGGGTAAAACTACAACTACACTCAAACGATATCAAAATGAGCTGAAATTTTGTGAGGAACACCCTAAAATCATGAAAAGATAGCACAAAAAATTTCAAACAAAAATTCAAAGTCTAACTATGGAAACTGCCTAAGGAAATTTTAGAAAAATAGAATAATAAAACTTGAAAAATAAAAAACAAAAATTAGTAAACAGGCGAATTTGGCTAGTTAGAGACCTCAAACAAGCTCTGCTGGGTTTCCACAATATGGGAAATTTTTTTCTACCCCAAACACATGTATAATATTAGTCGTTCTGATATCCAGAGCAAAAGTTATGGCTGTTTTAAGTTTTGCTAAAAATAAGTTCTCAAAATTTTTTTTGAATCTCTCTAATCCAGCCACATCAAGTGTTCCTGGTATTTTTCACACAAAATATGAGTCAAAAGAACTTCCCACACAAAAATTCAGCCAAAAATAACAACCCTAACTATGAAAACAAAAATCGCCAATTAAATTGTAAACAGTCGTCGCTAATGTAATGTTGTGTGAACAGTAACGCAGAATCAGTATCTAATTCTGTCGCTAAGCACTATTCACAGCAAAACAATAAACTAAAACAGGAAAAGTGCTGAACAAGGGGTACTACTAAATTGCAAAACAAAACATGAAATAAAACAAAATACCACAATAACACAACACGAACACACTAAACAAAAGAAGTAAACGTAAAACAACTAAACATAAAACATGAATCACTAGCTATTATAAACCTTTGGCCCACTGCTCCCCAACAACGGCGCCAAATTTGGTCGAGGTCGTACCCGAATCAAATAAACATTAAAAATACAGTATCTAGGAAGTGATCCTAGGTCGTATCCCAACGAGCAATGGTCAACCAAACGTTCATAACAGATAGTAGGAAAATAGTGTTCGCTTTTGTAAATTAAACAGCGAATAGATGTGAATTAGAAAATATCATAATTCAAACACGTTGCTTCCCCTTGATTCACAAGCAAGTCTCTTATCCTAGGTTACGAGAGTTTATCCTTTATCAGTTCAACCACTTAATCCAACCCTAAATTAAATTACTAAGCGAAATTTAACATAAGGCATTCATTATGTGATTAAGCAACACATACACCAATTAATTGTGAATGTATGTATACATGATTTTGATGATGTCAAAAGAAGAATCAAACAAGGCTCATTTTGCTTCAAGATTAATACAAGATTGTTTCAACAAACAAAGCCTTGATTCAAGATTTCTTCAAGATCAAGCCTTGCCTCACAATGAAAGGTTTCAAGTCATTCAAGGCACATGTAATCGATTACCAATGGTTTGAAAGTGTGTAATCGATTACACATCATATGTAATCGATTACCAGAGACTCTGAACGTTGGGAATTCAAATTTTAAATGAAGGGTCACAACTATTCAAGAAAAACAACTGTGTAATCGATTACACTAATTATGTAATCGATTACCAGAGAGGATTTTCAAGGAATATCGCCAACAGTCACATCTTATCATTTGAATTTTGAATGGCCATCAAAGGCCTATATATATGTGTGACTTGGGACGAAATTGAAGAAAGAGTTTTGCTGGTCCAAAATGTCTTATCCTCTCAAAAGACAATGAGAGAGATTCCAAAAGAACTTCATTGTCAAATGCTCTCTCAAAAGAAATCCTTGACCAAACACTTGCAAAATCAATAAGGATTCTTACATGATCTTCATTGTAATATTCTTCTCTTGAAGAGAGAATTCTTCTTCCATTCTCCTTATTCAATGAGATTGGTTAAGAGACTGTAAGTCTCTTGTTGTAAAGGATTCCTGAACACAAGGGATGGGTTGTCCCTGTATGGTTCAGACTTTGTAATGGATTTTACAAAGACAGTGGAAATCTCAAGTGGGTTGCTTGAGTACTCGACGTAGGCACGGGAAGTGGCCGAACCAGTATAAAATTGTGTTTGCATTCTCTCTTCCCTGATCTCATTTATTTTGTTGCAATCAATTGTGCCTTGCATGTTTAAAGAACATTGTTAAATTGATTGTTGTTGCTTCTTCTGCATTCTAAGCCTATCCCTCTTAAGATTATTGAGGCCACAAGGTCCAACAAGTGGTATCAGAGCAGGATTCTTGTATAAAGTTTAAAAACTTCAAGAATAGATATGGCCTCATCCAAATTTCCATTTCCTGAGGGAAATTATATCAATAGGCTCTTATGTTCAATGGTGAGGGTTATCATTATTGGAAAACCCGAATGCAGATCTTTATAGAAGCCATAGATCTAAAGATATGGGAAGCCATTGAATTTGATTCATTTATTCCTACAATGGTAGAGAGAAATGCAACTACATAAAAAAAACTAGAGAAGAAAGAAGATGATGATGAAAGAAGAAAGAAGAAGGTTCTTCTTTAGCCCCAAAATGCTGAGTGCGATCAACTTGGGCACATGAGATTCGTTTGTCCTATGTTTAAAAGAAGAAGGGAAAAATTCGACAAGATGAATTTCAAAGAGAAGAAAGAAAAGAAAGAATATATCACTTGGGAAGATAATGTCATAAATTATTCAAGTGATTCAGAGAAGAAAATCATAAGTCTAGGTATCATGATGAAAAACTATGAAAATGGAGAAGAGCAAAGTCGATACATTGATAGCAATTTTTCAAACACATGGCATGCATCAAAGTTTATTCATATTTCTCCCCAAGATAAATGAATATGTGATTTATGGAGACAACAAACAACGGCCACATTTCTCCCCAAGAAAAGTGAATATGCGATTTATGGAGACAACAAACAAAGGCCACTTGATCAACAACCCCAACAAGTAATATCAAATGATACCAACAGGTTACTTGTCTTTGATTGATTACTTTTGATGCTTGTTTTCTACTTGAGTTTAGACTGTTCTTGATGATTGTAATTGAATTTGTGTTTGATGATTGATTGATTGTATTTTTGATTGTGTGTTTGATTGTATTTGATGTTTGTTCCTGATTGAGTTTTTGATTGTTTTTAAAGAATCTATTAAACTTTTCAAATTAGTTTCATATTTTAAGAAAACTATTTCAAATTTAGAAAAGGAAATTTTGAAATTGAAATTTGAAATTTGAATTTGAAAATTGAAATTTGAAAAGTTAAATTTGAAAATTGAAAATTAAAATTTGAAATTAAAATTTGGATGTTGGAAGTTGGAAGTGGAAGTTACTGGAAGTTGGAAGTTGGAAATGAAAGTTATTGGAAGTTGAAAGTTGAAAATGGAGATTGGAAGTTGGAAGTTGGAAGGGGGAAGTTACTAAAGGTTGAAGTTGGAAGTTGAAATTTGAAATTTAAAATTTAAAATTTAAAATTTGAAAATTGAAAATTGAAATTTGAATTTTTTTTTTGAATAGAAATTATTGTGCATAGTTAGTTGATTGTTAATTTAATTAATTTGATTTGAAATGTTTGATGATTGAATTTGATTGTGATTGTGTTTTTGTGAGTGCAAAATAGTTTGTTTTAATGCCTTTTGGTATCACTTGATTTTTATACATTGTAACAAGTGGTAACATTTTTTCTCCTCTCTATTCATGATTTGTTTTTGATGTTGACAAAGGGGGAGAGAATTAATCAAGCACTAAGCATGCATGAATTAATAGCAACAAATACAGAGTAATTGGTGAAGAGGAAAAACTGATCAGAATTTAATAGTAATAATAGAACCTCAAAGAGAGTTGTAGTTGATCCTCAAGAGAAAACAATGTTGGAGACTTAGCCTTCCATTAATCAATAGAAAACGAAATTGTAGTAGAAATGAAGAAAACTAGAATTATTCTCCAAAACGAAAAAGAAACTAAAACGAGTTGAGAGTAGCACTCTAAAACTAAAACGAAAAAAAAGAGAGAGGACAGAGAGAGAAAAGAGAGCCTAAACTAGAACCTTGGTGCTGTTATATAGTTTTCAGCCCCAAAGCTTACAAATCTGTTTTAAATCCAAGCCCATAAATAAAATAAAATCTAGATAAGATATGATCTAGATGAAATAATATCTAGATGAGATCAAATCTAAATAATATCTAGATAAGATAAAATCTAGATAAGATAAAATTTGGTAGAATAAAATAGTCTGCTCTCTTCAAGTCCAAGCCCAATTCTGGATTCAAGCCCAATTGGTTATAATTCTCCTGAAATTAAATTAAAAACACAAAATTAATCCAGTAGGCCCAAATGATAAAACTGCATACTTAATTTGACAATTAAGGCTAATAAGTAATTAAAATGGTGACAAAAAGGGTTAAGAAGTATGAGAAAATGATGACACATCAATCACTCAGGAGGACCGAGAGATGAGGCTGCATCAAGAAGAGACAGAACTAGTAGACTTAGGAACCGGCAATGAAAAAAAGGAAGTAAAAGTAGGCATGGGTATGACCGCACCCATCTGTAAAGAATTAATGGCCCTGCTGAAAGACTACCAAGACATCTTTGCCTGGTCGTACCATGATATGCCTGGTTTGAGTTCTAACATCGTACAACATAGATTACCTCTGAATCCTGAGTGTTCCCCGGTAAAGCTAAAACTGAGGAGGATGAAGCCCGAGAAGTCCCTGAAAATAAAAGAAGTAAAGAAACAATTTGACACTGACTTCTTGGCTGTCGCTCGGTACCCGGAATGGGTTGCCAACATTGTGTCAGTCCCTAAGAAGGATGGGAAGGTATAAATGTGTGTGGATTATCGGGACCTAAATCGAGCCAGTCCCAAAGACAATTTCCCTCTGCCGCACATCGATGTCCTCGTGGATAATACGGCCAATTTTGCTTTGTTTTCCTTCATGGACGGTTTCTCTGGCTACAATCAAATAAAGATAGCGCCAGAGGATATGGAAAAGACCACCTTCGTCACCCTGTGACGGACGTTATGCTATAAGGTGATGTCCTTTGGGCTCAAGAACACTGGGGCAACCTATCAACGGGCTATGGTGGCTTTGTTCCACGACATGATGCACCGAGAGATCGAAGTCTATGTAGACGACATGATCGCCAAGTCTAAAACTGAGGAGGAACACCTTGTGAATTTGCGGAAGTTGTTCGAAAGGCTTAGGAAGTATCGATTGAGGTTGAACCCCGCTAAGTGCACCTTCAGGGTCAAGTCGGGAAAATTACTGGGTTTCATCGTAAGTCAGAAAGGAATAGAGGTGGACCCCGAAAAGGTAAAAGTCATCCTGGAGATGCCAGAACCGCGTACCGAGAAGCAGGTCCGAGGTTTCCTGGGGCGTTTGAACTACATTGCCAGATTCATATCATAGCTCACAGCTATCTGTGAGCCGCTGTTTAAGCTCTTACGCAAGAACCGGTCCATCCACTGGAACAAGGATTGTCAAGAAGCGTTTGGAAAAATCAAACAGTGCCTCATGAACCCTCCCGTGCTTATGTCGCCAGTGCCCGGGAGACCTCTCATCTTCTACATGACAATTTTGGACGAGTCAATGGGGTGCATGCTGGGGCAACATGACGAGTCCGGCAAAAGAGAGCGAGTCATCTACTACTTGAGTAAGAAGTTCACGGCCTATGAGATAAACTACTCCCTACTGGAAAGGACATGTTGTGCTTTAGTCTGGGCGTCCCACCGTTTAAGACAGTACATGCTGAGCCATACCACCTGGCTGATATCCAAGATAGACCCGGTCAGGTACATCTTTGAGAAGCCTGCTCTCACGGGGCGGATTGCTCGGTGGCAGGTTTTGCTATCCGAGTTCGATATAGTCTATGTCACCCAAAAGGCGATAAAGGGAAGTGCCTTGGCGGACTATTTGGCTCAGCATCCTCACAATGATTATCAACCCATGCATCCCGAGTTCCCAGATGAGGACATCATGGCCTCATTTAAAGAGAAGCTAGACAAGGACATGGACAAGTGGATCATGTGGTTTGATGGGGCGTCAAACATTCTAGGCCATGGCGTTGGGGCAACATTGGTCTCTCTGGACAATCAATGTATACCTTTCATGGCCAGGCTGGGGTTCGACTACACCAATAACATGGCTGAATACGAAGCATGCGCTCTGGGCGTCCGTCCAAGCAGCAATTGACTTCAACGTCAAGCTACTCAAGATGTACGGAGACTCGGCGCTGGTAACTCACCAGCTGAGAGGAGAATGGGAGACTAAGGATCACAAACTGATACCCTACCAGGCCTATATCAAGGACTTGGCTGAGTTCTTTGATGAGATCTCCATCCATCACGTTCCCCAAGAGGAAAATCAAATGGCTATGCGTTTGCCACTTTGGCGTCCATGTTCCAGTTGACACCACATGGAGACCTACCGTACATTAAGTTCAGGTGTTGCGGCAGACCCACACATTGTTGTTTGGTGGAAGAGGAGTGGGATAGTAAGCCTTGGTATTTCGACATCAAGCGATACGTTGAAAGCAAAGAGTACCCACCAGAGGCTTTTGATGACAACAACAAGAGGACATTAAGGAGATTGGTGGCCGATTTCTTCTTCAGCGGAAGCATACTATACAAGAGAAACCATGACATGGTTTTGCTCTGATGCGTGAACGCTAAAGAAGCTGAGAGCATGCTAGGGGGGGTCCATGATGGCTCTTTCGGTACGCATGCTAACGGGCATGCCATGGCTAGGAAGATCTTAAGGGCGGGCTACTACTGGCTCACCATGTAGAGCGATTGTTGTCTCTATATGAGGAAGTGTCACAAATGCCAGACGTTTGCGGACAATGTCAACGCTCCGCCCCTGCCTCTGAATATTTTGGCTGCACCGTGGCCATTTTCCATGTGGGGAATAGATGTGATCGGGGCCATAGAGCCCAAAGCTGTGAACGGACATCGTTTCATCCTAGTGGCGATCAATTACTTCACCAAGTGGGTCGAAGTTGCTTCGTACGCTAACGTCACGAGGAGTGTGGTGGTCAGGTTCATCAAGAGGGAGATTATCTGCCGGTATGGTTTGCCGAGGAAGATTATCACGGACAATGGCACCAACTTGAATAACAAGATGATGGGGGAAATGTGCGAGGAGTTTAAGATCCAACACCATAATTCCACACCCTACAGACCCAAGATGAACGGAGCAGTGGAGGCAGCCAACAAGAATATCAAGAAGATTATCTAGAAGATGACTGTGTCATACAAGGACTGGCACGAGATGCTCCCGTTCGCGCTACATGGTTACCGAACCTCAGTGCGCACATCAACCGGGGCAACACCGTTCTCATTGGTATACAGAATGGAGGTTGTGCTACCGTTTGAGGTGGAAGTCCCGTCATTAAGAATCTTGGCGGAGTCCGGATTAAAGAAGTCGGAGTGGGCCCAAGCACGTTTCGATCAGCTTAATCTCATAGAAGGCAAGCGTCTGGCCGCTATGAGCCACGGGCGTTTATACCAGAAACGAGTGAAGAACGCTTTTGACAAGAAGGTACGCTCGTGCAGGTTCAGCGAAGGGGACCTGGTACTAAAGAAAGTCTCCCGAGCCCTGAAAAACAATAGGGGAAAGTGGGCCCCGAACTACGAAGGGCCTTTCGTCATAAAAAAGGCTTTCTCCGAAGGGGCCCTTGTGCTCGCCAACATGGATGAAGAGGAACTACCTTCACCCGTGAACTCCGACGTTGTCAAGCGATACTACGCTTAAGACCTAGGGCAATTAAGGAAGTCGCTGCATGTTTTTATTTTCTGTGTTTTCCCCCAGGGATTCCTGTCCTCTGTAATTTTCTCGTCGCAATCTTTTAAAGAATGTAGGATTGGGGTTTCGTTGTTCTGATCCTCGCTTTGTGCCTTAAAAGATGCGTCGTCTTTAATGACCCAAGCCTTTTCGCTCAGTCCATGGGGATGCCCCAAGCGCTTAATTGAAACTGAACCCGACAAGCTTTTGCTAAAGAATTATTGCGTTTGAAAATGCTCATGCATACGCATGTACATGCATATTTGTTATCTTGTGACAGGGACAGGATCGTTTTAAGCAATGGTCAAATACCGCGCCAAATCCAAGACAGAGATGAATCGAGGTAAGTGGTAGCGTGACCACGATTTGCTGCGCAATGTCATTTCCTGCTTTTAGGTACTCGGGGACGGGTACGAATGGATGCTAGGCCCGTGACCAACAGATTGTTGTCCCGCATTCGACTCCGGACGATCGAGAAGCGCTACTGGGAGGTAGCCTAGTATCCTTTAAATTCCTACCTATTATTATTGTTATTTCTTTAAGGTGATGATCGGGTGCCTAACTTACCCTAGGGGTTTCGAGTAAGCGAACACCGACCCATAGAGAACACGTACTTTCTTCGCAAAAAAAAAATGCGCAGGGTTAGCTCGCCTGGGAGAGCACCCCCTGCACGAGTTAGATGAAAAGGGGCTGGGGGTGAGTTTTCTTCACCCAAAACTCCCCCCCCCCCCCCCCCCCCCTAAAGAACCCCATTGCTCACGGAAACACCAGGAATAGCAGCCCCCTAAGCTTCCATTGTTGGTTTTTTTTGCTTCCCTTTTTGCACTTTGATTCACTCCCTACAGGTAAGTGCACTCCCCCTTAATTCTTTGGCTCTCCATTGATGTATTTTAGTGCCTTAGTTGTTCAATTTTTGCCAATTTCATGACACAATGTATGATGGGATTTACGCTTGTTTGTATGAATTGGAGGGTTGTGTGGGATGGCCTCAGGCCTAATGTGGGTTCTGAAATGGTTGGGTACATCACATTGTTCCCGTTCCTTTTTTTTTCTCATACCTAAGGTGCGCCCACCAAGTGCTCGGTGAAATGCCTCAATGGCATTTGGGCATGATTTTGTGAACTTTAGTTTATGGGATTGACTTGCGTATATGGACAACTTGTAGAGGTTAGAATAAGGGCCAAAAATAAGGACTTAGACCTAGGAATCCAAGCCCTTGGTTTTGAGTGCAAGAAAGCATGAAAATGAGAGCATGTTGGTGAGGTTTCCCCTTTAGGCCAGCACTTGGTTTGGGCTACACCATGATGATTTCTTTGTACCTAGATGGTGTGAAAATGTTGTTCACCATGTACATGTGTATATAGAATAGGTAGCCAAGTTCTTTGCAAGTGTGCATGTATGTTGAATATGGCACGAAAACGCTTCTCAAAATAGGAATATATGACATGAAATTGCCTTTCAAAAATGTGAATAAGTAGTACAAAAATTGCCTTTCCAATGAATGTGTAACATGAAATTGCTTTTCAAATGAGTGTAAATATGTGTGAATATATAGCATGAAGCTGCCTCTCAAGTGTATGACCATATATGTGAATAAAATGGGAACATATAGCAAAAATGCCATTCAAATGGAGTAGATAGGTAGCAAAATGCCTTGCAAATACGTAAGTGGAGTAGATAGGTGGCAAAAATGATTTGCAAATATGTGTGTATGGTTAGATAGGTAGGCAAAGTGCCTTGCAAAATATGTATGTTGGATAGTTTTGCATGTAGCATAAGAAAATTCTTTGCAAACGAAAGTAGGTGCATCTCATAAAATATCGTTCACCAAAGGAAAGATGTGTGTAAAAGTATGTATGTCCTAGGAAAACCCGTGCATCAATATGTAAGTTTTTCTTTTAAATTGACATTGATATTCGATTTGTTGGAAATAAGTGTACGCCATTTTTGCTTGATTTGGCTTTTATTTTAATTGGTTTCTTGAACTAACTTCCCGAATGTTATTTTTCGCAGGAGATGGCTCCAAAGAAACTCTCCACGAAGAGGTCTAGAAGGGACACCACTGGAGAAGGCTCCAGTACCGCCTCAGAGTTTGATAGTCATTGGTTTCAGAGTGCCGAGCACCAGCAGCGCTTCGAGGCCATCAAGGGATGGTCATTCCACAAGGAGAGGCGTGTCCAACTCAGGGAAGACGAGTACCCTGACTTCCAGGGAGAGATAGCTCGCAGGCATTGGGCACAGCTAGTGACCTCCATGGCTAAATTCGACCCGGAGATAGTCATAGAATTTTATGCCAATGCCTGGCCCACTGAGGAGGAGGTTCGAGACATGCGCTCATGGGTGAGGGGTCACTGGATCCCCTTTGATGCAGATGCCATCAGCCAGTTCTTGGGCGACCCACTGATTTTGGAGGAAGACTAGCAGTGTGAATTCAGCCATAGGAGGAGCCAGGCAGACGGTTTCGATGAGGAAGCCATCGCCCAACTGCTGTGCATACCGGGGCAGGATTTCGCCCGGACCGCTGCGGGGAGGTGGGTGCGGATCATGCGCACCAGCATGACTACCTTGACCCAGATATGGATGACACTGCTACTCAGCAATGTCTTGTCTAGCAACCACAACTTCGACCTCCCTCTGCCTAAGTGCCAGTTGGTGTATGTCATCCTGACACAGATGAGCGTTCATGTGGCCCAGGTGATTGCTGATGCCATTTATTTGTTTGCTGGAATGGCGCCTACTAGGCTCTAATCATGGAGAAGTCCAACAGGGCCCTGGGGTTTCCGGCTCTAATCACGGGCCTCTGCCAGTCCTACAGAGTTCCTGTCACCCCTAGCAAGGTAATCCGACTGCCGATCACTCGAGCCTTCATCGAGAAGTATTGTACACCTAGGCAGGCGTAGGGTGACGCAAATCAGGACGCGGGCACACCGTCACCACCTTGGCAGGCCGTTGGGTCACTGGGCGTGGAGCGGTATCTACAGCATTTGGTTCGCCAACAGGCGGCCAACCACCGTGGACAGGTGCAGATACATGAGTGTCTCTACCGGTTCAGCCTCAGTCAGCAGGGGCAGGGTTCCGTCCCTTTTGTATGCCTTACCCCAGAGCAGTTTGGGGCTGAGGTCACATGGCCTGGAGACTGGCCCGATGCCCAGGCAGGGGAGGAGCCTGCAGAATCTCCCGGTGAGGCGGATGAATCCCGTATGGATGAGGATATGACTGACCTGCTCAATTTCTTGGGAGGGAGCGAAGCCACATGACCAAGGTCGCCGCACTTTTTTGTGATTTACATTACTGCTTTCAGTTATTGTTTTTTGTTGCCATCTAACATTACTGCTTTCAGTTATTGTTTCTGTTTTCGCTATGATCTGGCATTACGACTCTCAGTTATTTTGTCACTATTTTTTTCATTGCGACTTATCATTGCATTCTTTTCCGTTTGCTTTGTGATTTGACGTAGGTAGGTCGTGTGTGCCCTTATCCGCACGACCTTTTCAGAAAGAGAAAATAAATAAATAATAATAATTTAATAGATAAAAAATAAATATAAATGTTTTGGTTAACTAGAAAGCCAACACGCTTTTGAAAAGAAAATAACTTCCAGCTTTTCTTTGAACAAAAATTCCACCGATCAAAACGAAGGGTTTTTTGTTGAAAAAATGTGTATACACCTGAAGGGTGAATGCTGTGAAAATTTTCCCGAACACCCAAAATGGACTCGAATGAATGCATGAATTGATAAAAGAACATGTTTTGGAAGCACTAGATTTAGGAAAAAATAAATCTTGATCCCTAGTGTCACATGACCATAAAAAACTTGATGCTTGAGTGTCCACATGGGTGCATGCATGACCAGTTTTGCATAAAATTTCCTAATCATCATTGTTGCATGTGTATCATGGAAATAATGTGGGACATCTCTTTTATCCCTAAATTGCTGGACAAACCAACACCCTGACATATATCATGTCCAGCTGTTCTACAAGCCTTGAGCCAAAATCCCGACTCACCATAAACCTTGACCCAGGGTGAGAATGTCCATCCTTGCCTTTGAAAGCAAAAAGGAAAGAAAAGAAAATTCCCGATCAAAGGTTGGAAGAAAGAAAAAAGAAGAAGAAAGAAAATTCCCGATCAAAGGTTGGAAGAAAGCAAAAAGAAGAAGAAAGAAAATTCCCGATCAAAGATCAGAAGAAAACAAAAGAAATATACAGAAAGGTCTTTGGACCAGAAAAATATCTGAACAGTACAGAATTGTCACCACCAAATAAGGAAAGAAAAGAAACCACGACCTGAGGTGGTTCTCTCCCTTTGATTGCCAACCAAAAATCCTGTGCGCTAGCGATTTTCTCGCCCCGCACTAAACAAAAACAGAAAAGGAAAAAGCCAAAACACTCAAAGCCAAATCCCCCTCCAAAAACACCATTCCCAAGGAAAAGTCCTATTGATCCATGATCACGCATGTAATCTTTGATTTGATAGGAAATGATTTGCAAAATCAAGTCATGACATATCCATGGTTCAGAATTAGGATGAAACACTTACCTGTGTGAGATTGATACACTTTGAGTGATTTTCTTCTATTTTGTTGGACCCAATGTTTCCTCTAAATTGTCGTTTAGAAACGAAACGCTAACATCCAAAATCTCATTTATGGTTATGAGAAAATTTTATCAGCATACTCTCCTTCCCCAATAGACACATTTGTTTTTCATCAAAAATCATATGTTGCTCTGATCAGTTGGAGGTTTTGTTTCTTTCCTAAAGCATGTTCGCGTTTTAGTGAAAGAACACCGAGACTATTTTAGTCTCGCAAAAGAAAGAACTACGTAGGTCTGAGTTCCTCATCATGAATTGAGGATACGTAGGAGCCAAAGCCCCGCTTTTGTCGACCACCCCGCCTTTTGCTATCATGACCCAAGAGTCTCGTAGCATGCGGAGACACCTTACGGTTATCCAAACCTCGTCATTCGGAGACCCCAAGTTCGATTGACAAGCAGAGGCCAATGTGGTCATCTGCACCCTTTCCGGAGATGTCAGCATCTTCCGGTAGAGACTATTTTAGTCTCGCACATCACAAAAGAAAGAACTACATAGGTCTGAGTTCCTCATCACGAATTGAGGATACGTAGGAGCAAAAGCCTCTCTTTTGTCGACCACCCCACCTTTTGTTATCGTGACCTGTGGGTCCGATGACATGCGAAGATACCCAAGTGGTTATCCGCACAAACGATTTTTGTTGGTCCTAACCCGTGAAGTTAGGTGGCAGGCAGAGATACCCAAGTGGTTATCCGTATAAACACTCTTTCGCTATTCGTCAGACTCAGAGTCCGGTAGCATGCAGAGACTAACGTCATCTTTTGCACCCTTTGTCAATCAGGGGCAAGCAAACCCGTTGACACGCGGAGACTTACGTCGTCTTCTGCACCTTTGTCATCTTCACCCGTGAAGTCAGGTGACATGCGGAGGTGCCCAAGTGGTTATCCGCACAAACGACTTTTGTTAACATCGACTCAGGAAGTCAGGTGGCAGGCGGGGGTATCGTATGGTTATCCGCACAAACGATTTTTGTTAACCCTGACTCAGGAAGTTAGGTGGCAGACGGGGGTAACATATCAAACGAGCCCATTGACGCGCAGAGACTAACGTCGTCTTCTGCACCTTTTGTCATCCAGGGGCAAACGAGCCTGTTGACACGCAGAGACTAACGTCGTCTTCTGCACCTTTTTTCATCCAGGGACAGCGAGTCAAGTGTCAACGGAGATACCTTATGGTCGTCCGCAACTTTCGTCAACCGAGGTGAACGAGTTTGACGGTATCAGGAAGATGTTGGTCGTCCAATTCTGATTATTCTAAAAAATTTTGCAGGTTTTTACTCTCGTCGTCCGGAGACATTCAAGCCCGACGTCGCACGAGATTCTTCTCTGTTGGGCAGGGACGATCAAGTTCGATAGCGTGTGGAAACGTCGTGGTTATCCCATTTTATCGCTTTCAAGACACTGAAGTTTTGTTGACGCTTCTTATGCCTTTTCTTTTCTTTCTGAATGACAGGTTCCGCCGGTGGGGATATTGATCGGCCCAACAATGTTCCGCTCGAACGAAATTAGTGACTTATCTTTACTTCACTTTTATCTCCGATAAAAGATAAGTAAAGAGGGGCAACTGTCATACCCTAATTTCGTCCGGGGACCATTGTTTGGTGGCATGCAACCTTTGCTTGATCGCCTCAAGGTACTTAACACCCATCGTTAGGTAATTTGTAAAGTTTCGCGACATTTTGGAAGGAAAAAGAGAATTGTTGCGTAATTCGTAAAGTTTCACAACATTCCAGAAGTCAAAAAGAGCATCGTTGCGTAATCCATAAAGTTTCGCAACATTCCGGAAAGAAAATGGGTGTCGTTACGTAATCCGTAAAAGTTCTGTAACGTTTCGAAAAGGAATCAGCAAAAAAAAACAAAAGGGGGGTGTATTTAGTAAAAAAGAGAGTGCAAATAGCCACCAGGCCCACTTGGGCCTTTCAGGGGGTTCCAACAGAAGGCGGTGCCTTCTGGTGGAAGCAACCCTGCTCGCCTGGGCGAGCTAGGCAGCAACCACCTCCCTCTTTTCTCCTATAAATAGGGGAAAGAGGGCATAGTAAATGGTTCAACCCTTCTGGTATTTGAGGATTCTCTCGAAATTAGTGAGGAAAATTGTTTCCGTGAAAAAAATTCAAGCCGAGACGTTTCCGATACGTTTCTGTGAGCGATTTCGTGAAGATTCTTCATCGTTCTTCGTTCGTTCTTCGGTCTTCAACCGATAAGTTCCCGAAATCGAATCTTCCAATTCATTCTATGCACCCTTAGTGGTCTCCACATGTTTCGCGTACTTTTATTTTCATTTCGTTTGTTTTCCGTACCCCCTTTTAACGTGCTTTAACCATTTATTTAAGCCGTTTTCTCACCTTATAAATAATAAAATGAATTTCAACCGATCATTTGTGTTGTAATCTTGTTTAATCATTGTTAAAATAAAATCCAACCGATCGTTCACGCTGTAATCTCGGTTAAACCAAAAAAGGGCAAAATAATAATAAAATAATCAAAATATCTTTGAATAAAATAATTAAAAAAAATCAATCGGTCGTTTTTCTTCAGAAGTTCCCTTGAATGAATTGACTAATAACCAAAGTGAAACTAAGGCTAAAATCAACTCACAAATCAAGCTTTGTCTATAAAAATCACTAAAAATCGTTTTAAGGTCCAACGCCTTAAGCGGTCCTCTTTGCTTTTATCAGTTAACATGGACCATTAAAAAACATAAAATCAATATGTAACTTTACCGCTTTTGTCGACCACCCCAAGAGATCGTTAATGGTCCAACGCCTTAACGTTTCTCTACTTTCAAAAAACCAAGAGATCGTTAATGGTCCAACGCCTTAACGTTTCTCTCCTTTCAAAATCAAAGATCGTTTAATGGTCCAACGCCTTAAATGACCTTTTGTTCGGTTAAAATATATCTTGCTAAAAAAGGATAAAAACAACTTAACCAACGTTTAGTTCTCAAAGAACTACGTAGGTCTGATTTCCTCATCACAATTGAGGATACGTAGGAGCGAGGGAAATACCCTTGTCGACCACAAAAAAATAAAAAATAGAAAAGGCATAAAAACATAAAAAAAAAGACATAAAAAAGGGAAAACATCTTGAAGTCATATTTGCACACTGGATTAAAGGCTGTCATCCCTTGTGATGGACGCTTGGGGTGCTAATACCTTCCCCGTGCGTAAAAACAGCTCCCAAACCTTTCACGATTAAAGTTCGTAGACCACACCTTTTTCCAGTTTTTCCGGCGTTTTCCTCAAATAAACGTTGGTGGCGAGTCCGCGCATTTTCCTCCCATGGAAGACACACCCGTGAGCCCCGCGTTGCCCTCCTGCCGAAGGGTAGGTTGTGACAGCAGGTATCACCACGGTATTGGTCACAACACTGAAGATTGTTGGGCCCTGAAGGACAAGATTGAAGAACTTATACAGAAACATCGTAATGCTTCCTTGATCGGCATATTACGGAAGCATATTACACTTAATGGGTTAGCATATTACTTAGCGCAGACACATCGTATTTTTCCTTGAGCAGCAGAAAGACACTCAACGAGCTTAGAGCCATAGTCTCCACGCCTCACTTGACAATGAAATTACATACACTGACAAGGGAGATTGTAACCGTCAAGGCTGACCAAAGGCAATCATGCCAGTGCTATACAGAGAGCCTGAAGGTAGCACCTTATCCTCCCATCCAGGAGCTTGCCATATCTCACCCCACAGCGGTTGAAGGCACTCAAGTCATGATAGTGGATGAAAGGTCTCAAAGTCGAGCCCTAACCATCTACCAATCCATCCTAGGCAATGAATTTGACATAGATCCGCTAGATGACACCCCCGACCGAGGACCGAAACCAATTGAAAAGCTTGTCTAGCTGCAACTTGGACCCAAATTGGGGCAGCACACACAGCTCGGTAAGGACCTCTTCAGTCACGAGCACTTGTGCCTTGCCGATGTGCTGTGCAAAAATATAGACCTGTTTGCCTGGCAACCATCTGACATGCTAGGAATCCACCCCGACATAATCTGCCACAAACTTGCTATCTACCTCTAGGCTAAACCAATATCACAGAAAAAAAGGAAGATGGAAGAAGAGCAGCGCAAAACCGTCAAAGAAGAAGTCGACAAGCTACTTTGTGCCAACTTCATCAGAGAGGTCAGATTTTCCACCTGGCTCGCCAACATCATCATGGTCAAGAAGGCCAACGGCAAATGGCAAATATGCATCGACTACACTGATCTGAACAGGGCGTGCCTCAAAGACGCATACCCTCTGCCCAGCATCGGTAGGCTAGTCGATGGGACGTCCAGATTCTAGGTGTCGAGCTTCCTGGATGCCTACTCCGGATACAATTAGATCAGAATGCATCATCCAGATGAGGACAAAATGACATTCATCACTAAATATGCCAATTTTTGCTACGAGGTCATGTGATTCGGCCTAAAAAACGTAGGCGCGACATACCAACGACTAATGGATCGAGTCTTCAAACAAAAAATCACCCGAAACATCGAGGTATATGTGGACAACATGGTTGTCAAGTCTAAAAGCATACCCCAACATGTAGTGGACATGGAAGAACTCTTTAGGGAACTACGCAAATACAACATGCGCCTCAACCCTGAAAAATGCACTTTCAGGGTAGGCAGCCGCAAGTTCCTCGGCTTTATGATCACACACCGAGGGATTGAAGCCAACCCTAACAAATGCACTGCCATACTAGAGATTTTTAGCCCAACCAACGTCCAAGAAGTACAGAAGCTCAACGGTAGGCTAGCATCACTGTCCAGGTTCCTGCCAAAGCTCGTCGAAAAGGCGAGGCCATTCTACAAACTGCTCAAAAAAAGTGAGCCCTTCTTATTGGATGAGACTTATTAACAAGCCTTCCTAGATTTTAAGGAGACCATAGCCACACCGCCAGTTTTAAGTCGACCCAGGCCAAGAGCACCCCTGCTTCTGTATTTCTCAGTAGTCGACGAAGTCGTCAACTCAACCCTCGTACAAGAGGAAGGAAAACACTAGCTCCCTATCTACTTCACTAGTTGCATGCTCCATGACACCGAGAAGCGCTACCAAATGATCAAAAAATCAACGCTAGCACTCATCACCTCAGCCCGACCACTTAGGCCCTACTTCCAGAGTCATCAAGTGGTATTCAAGATGAACTATCCCATCAAGCAGGTTTGGAGAAAGCCTGAACTCGCATGAAGGGTGGTAGCTTGGTTCGTTGAACTGTCAGAGTTCGACATTCAATAAGAACCACACGGCCCTATGAAGACACAATTCATGGCTGACTTTCTGACAGAATTCACTGGAAATGACACAACCACCCCAGACTGGTGGATCCTTTACGTCAACGATGCATCCAACATAAAAGAAAGTGGGGCAGGGATTATCCTCGAAGGCCTTAACAATATTACTCTAGAGTAAGCCCTCAAGCTCAACTTCAGAGCCTCAAACAACTAGGCAGAGTATGAGGCTCTCATTGCAGGTCTGAAGCTAGCCAAAGAAGTCAGAGCCAAGCGATTGCGATGCTACACAGACTCCCAACTTGTCCAAGGACAAGTTGCCAACACATACCAGACCAAGGAAACAGTGCTGCTCAAGTACTATAACATAGCGAAGTCTTTCATCGATAATTTCGAAATGTATTATATCCCTAGTGAAAGCAATACTCGAGCGGATCTATTCTCAAACCTGGTTAGCACCAAGAAGGTCGGGCACTTCAAGACCGTCATCCAAGAGACGCTCCAAACTCCTACCATAGAAGCTGAGGAAATTATGACCAGAGAAGAAGAGGAACCAAACTGGATGACCTTCTACAAGAACTTCCTAATACGGGGGGTCCTACCATCAAACGAGGATGAAGCCCAACACCTTAGACCAAAGGCCAGCTACTATGTCATCCTTGATGGCGAGCTATTAAAAAGAGGGTTGACAACACCCCTACTCAAATGCCTAAATAGCCAACAGGCAGACTACGTCATGAGAGAACTTCACGAAGGGATCTGTGGACTCCACACTAGAGGACGCTCCCTAGCCACCAAAACAGTGCGAGCAGGCTACTATTGGCCAACACTCAGGGCAAACGCCCTCAACTTCACTAAGAGATGCAGACGATGTCAAGAGTTTTCAAATGTGCCACGTATTTTTCTTGACAACCTTCATAGTCTGAGCTTCCCTTGGCCCTTCGCCATGTGGGGAATGAACATACTGGGACCACTGCCAAAAGCCCCAGGAGCTATCATCTACAGGTACGACCTCCCATATGCCATTGTCACCAACAATGACACTCAATTCAAATTTCTGACTTACAAAGACTTCCTGATAAGGCTAGGCATCAAGCACCTAGTCACCTCTATTGAGCATCCTCAAACTAACGGGCAGGCAGAGGCAGCTAACAGAGTCATCCTCAGGGACCTACGAACTAGACTCGATAAGTCTAAGGGCCTATAGAAAAAAGAACTCTATAGGATACTATGGGAGTAGCACTGCACACCCCAGACAACCACCAATGACACTCCTTACCGGCTCACATATGGCACAAACACCATGATCCCCGTAGAAGTCGGGGAACCGCCAACAAGGAGACTATTGTTTCAGCAACAGCAAAATGAAGAGGATATGAGAATAGAACTGGAAACCACCGAAGAAGCCCACGAAATGGCGAGGATTAGGAAAGAAGCTGCCAAACTTTGAGCAGCCAGAAGATACAATACAAAAGTTCAACCACGAGTCTGAGGTGAAGCCAAGAAAGATTCTCGAGCAGGAAAGCTTGGCCCCAACTGGGAAAGTCCATTTAGGGTCACAACCAACCTCAAAAATGGAGTGTACTGACTACAAGAACTGGAGGGCAAAGCAGTCCCACGAACATGGAATGCCACCCGCTTGAAGTTCTACTTCAGTTGACCTACACGCTAAACTCAATGTTGTACTCTTTTCCCTACTCAAGTCTTTTGTCTCAAAAATACAAGATCTAAGGTTTTGGCTTGAAGGGTTTTTAACGAGGCACATCTAGGGTAACGAAGGGAATTTGTACTCTATTACATACATTGAATGAAATTCTACATCCCTTCTCTTTAAATTTCTTTTACCGAGAAAAGAGTATTTACAATCGTACCTCCATGGCTCCTAAAACCCAAGGACTGTCCTTGGTGAGCTCATTTTTCCAACAACATGAGTCTAGTGTATGCCATCCACGACGAGTGGCATACATGCAAGACCGTATTACTACCATGACTCCAGTATATGTCACCCATGACGAGTGACATATATGCACGAGCTTGTCGCAAAGCCTCCAATATGTGCCACCCTTGGCATGTGTGCACGAGCACCCTACAAAGCCTCTAGTGTATGTCACCCACGGCGAGTGGCATGCATGCAAGAGCATATTACTTTCATGGCTCCAGTGTGTGCCACCCACAGTGAGTGACACACATGCAAGAGCGTACTACGATGGTGACTCCAGTATAGGCCACCCACAACAAGTAGCATGTGTGGATGAGCACCCTAACAAGCCTCCAGTGTGTGCCATCCACGACAAGTGTCATACATGCAAGAGCACATCATAAAGACTCTAGTACATGCCACCCACGGCGAGTGGCATGTACGCACGAGCACCCTACCAAGCCTCCAGTGTGTGTCACCCATGGCGAGTGGCATGCAAGCCAAAGTATATTATTAGCACGACTCAGTGTGTGTCACCCACGACGAGTGATACACATGCAAGAGCATAGTACTAAGCCTCTAGTACGTGTCACTCCCGGTATGCGTGCACGAGCATTCTGCCAAGTCTTTAGTGTATAACACCTAAGGAAAGTGACATACATGTAAGAGCGTATTACCATCATGACTCCAGTATGTGTCACCCACAGCGAGTGACATATATGCAAGAGTATATCACCACATCTCCAGTATGTGTCACCCATAGCGAGTGTCATGTATGCAAGAGCACAACACTTACAAGCAAGACTCATCAAAACCAAGCCTCACGCTTACTGATCCTCATAGGACCACAAAATCCAAGGTCCATCCTTGGTAAGCCTCGACACAACTCCATAGGCTTGACAAAACCCAGGACAAACATGTCCCTGGTCTAAGGCTTGATAAACCCGAGGTTCACCCTTGGTAAAGCCTCACATTACTAAAGTTACATCTCTACAGGAACTCAAGATACACAAGGTCTACCCTTGACAATCTATCCCATTCCTAACTTTTATTCGTGCAGGAATGCAGGCTTATCAAAAATCCAAGGTCCGCCCTTGGTACCAAAACCCAAGGTACACACTCTTACAAAACCCAAGGTCTGTCCTTGGTACCTACTTCTACCAAACCCAAGGCATCCCCTTGGTCCGCTCATATGCAACAACTACGACTATCACCGTCAAGGGCCCAAGTTCCACCAAGCGAACTACCACCCCATTATTAAGCAAAACTTTTAATCAGGTCGAAACTCACACTCACTCCTCATAAGCATCAGAGGAGGAACACGGCAGGTCAAGCGATCTATCCCCACACTGGTTAGGCTAGACCTTCAACCAAGGGCAACATAAACACAACTCCTCATAACCATCAGGGGAAAAGCTCCACACAATAGAAGGAAGCCCCACCAGATGGGTGACAAGACCTTTAATTAAGTTGAAATCAAACTTGAGATGACTCCGCATCATTCCACTTTTTACAAGACCATGATGGTCCTACTTCTACATCAAAAGAGTCTTGCTTCCTACGTTGTCTACAGTCTATTCATACAGCCACAAATATGGAGCGTTGCTAAGACAAAGGCAACATACATACACACAAGACATACACAGTTCAAAATTTGTCATCAAAGGAAAGCTTATGCATTGAAGAAAATAAAAAATAATATTGTCATAGTTACAAGGCCTATGCGGCCAAAATCCAACAAAGAAGAAAAAGGCAACCTAGACAACGACATCATCGCCTTGCTCCGCAGCATCCTGCCCTTCATCCGCAACCTCATCCTCTTCCGCAACAATCTCCTCTTCATCAAGCAAGACACCATCCTTCACATCCTCCAAGGGATCAAAGAGACCCAAGTTAAGGTCCTTCATAAACAAACCATCCTTCCTAACGACCTTCTGAAAGCCTTTCTCATGCTGCTCCACAGCCTACTTCTTATACAAGAGTAGCTTCTCTTCAAGCTCCTTGTTGGCCCCCCTCTCCTTGGCCACCTGCAACTCGGACTCCACCAGCTTGGACTTCGACTCCATAAGTCGAGCCTCCAACTCAACAATCCTCTTGGCAAGCCCGTCCTTCTCAACCGCCACGCTCTCCACCTTGCCACCCAAGTCCAGCTTCTTAATCTTCAAGCCCTTGCAACACCTGAACAAGTCATCACCATCCAACCGGGTGCATAGCAGTTTGGCCAAGGCATCGCCAACCTTGAAAGACAGTTGACGGTTCATCCTTACGGCCTCAGCAAAAGCAACGATGGCACTGACCACCTTAGGGCAGTCTACTCGCCACAAAGTCTGAGCAGTAGCCCTCCACTTGGCGACCTCCGTCTCCAAGGACACCACCTTTTGCACCACCTCTTGGTGCCACAATTTATTGTCCTCCAGAATCACTAAGCTCCTTTGGAGAAAAACCTTGGCGGAATGAGTGGTGTTCCGCACCCCAGCCGACCTAATAAGGTTCCTGTTGAAGGCTGACACAAAGCCAGCCGGGGTCTTCTTTTACGGCTTATAAGTCGCACCTCACGGTGAGTCAATATCACTAGAGGTGTACAGATGATTAAGGGAGACACGAGGGCACAAGGATGAAAAAGGCAATGCCATAGCCGCCAAGACAGTAGCAAGGAGAGCCACCGGAGTAGATAAAGGAGGCGACATCGTGGAAGCACCAGTGGTCGTCACACCGGCACTTAATAAAGTAGCTGTGACGGTGGAAGGCGAAACCACAACAGGACCAACCTGAGCGGCTGGCGCAACAACTTTAGTAGTAGCAGGAGTAGCCTCCTGGACAACATCAACAGCAGGAGGAGGTGAAGGGGCAGGGATAACAGGAGTAGCAGCTTCAACAACAGCAATGGCAGGAGCCTCGATGGTTAGTGCAGCCAGAGGCACATCCTGCTCATTCGAAAGGTGACCCGCAGTGGGCATCAATCTTGCAGCCTACCTCATGGCACGAAGGCTCATATGAGCCTTTGACTTTTTATGACCAGACGGCCCAGCAACATCTTCTGTTTTCCTCTTTGCAAAAATAGAGGAAAGAACGTTGGGGGTGACCTCAGCAGCAGCGACAAGGCCAACCTCACTAGTAGGTTGACCCCCCTCTCCAATAGACAGAGCAACAATGGTGGCACGATCCCACCTACAGGTCCGACCTGCTTCACGAGTGGCCTCCAAGTGAAGTCACCCATTATTCCTACAAAATAGCCAAGACAATAACACAAACACATGTTAGACATAGGCCAACACCAATCTCAGACAACAAACAAGGACAAGGTTAGGCACTTACCATCCAAGGTAGTGAGAGGATCACTTGCTGATGGAAGAGACAAACTAGCCCGCGCATCCAGCGAGGCTAGCAGTTGCTCCAAGATCACTTTGTCGACCCTCTCCACAAGGGTCAGCAGATCCTCATCATACGACTTGAACTTGGTGGGATCATACTGCCAGTAGAACGCAAAACGGGGCTCCCCATCCCTATTGAACATCAGTGGCATTCCATCAGCCACGACATCAGTAGCCAGGACCTTAAAAAAGGGTCCTTAAAATGGAGAAAGATGTTTGCATCAAACTTGAACAGCTTCTTGGATGCACTATTCAAGGAGACCCATCCAATCTTGCCAGACAGTTTCATTTGGAAGAAAAACAAGAAAATTGGCACACTAGGCCGAATGTTAAAGAAAAGACACAAGATTTCAAACGCCCTCACCATCGCCCAACTATTTAGGTGAAGTTAGGATGGGGCCACATTAAAGTGCTCCATCAGAGCACACTAAAACGCAGTCAAGGGCAGAATAACACCCAAGACCTCAAACAAGAATTTGTACATAAAAAAGAAGGGTGGACAACCAAGCGCCACTGTCATACCCTAATTTCGTCAGGGGACCATTGTTTGTCGGTATGCGACCTCCGTTTGACCACTTCAAAATGTTTAATACCCATTGCCATGGAATCCCTAAAGTTTCGGGACATTTCAGAAAGAAAACAGCCAAAAACACAAAAGCGGGGGGTGAACTTATAAAACACGGGGGTGCACTCAGGAAACTTCATCCAGAACATTCTAGAAGGGGTGGTGAACTTATCAATTATGGGGTGCATTCAGGAATCTTCCTCAAGAAGCCTCTGGGCGGCAACCACCTCCATTTTGTTAAAAAAATGGCATCTGGGGCATCCGAGGCTTCCGTAATGCTTCCGTAAAATTTATGAAAACCTTGGGTTAGCATATTTTCACTTAATATTGGTGAAAGGGAAGAAAAAATAGAAGAAAATCAAGTCTGAAACGCTCCCATAAGGCTTTCGTAACTTTTCCATAAAGTACGAAAAGGGGGGTGAACTTAGTAATTGGGGTGCACTCAGAAATCTTCCTCAAGAAGCCTCTGGGCGGCAAGCACCTCCCCATTTCTCCTATAAATAGGGGGAGGAAGCTGAGTTTCAAGGGTCCCTGACCCCTATGCTATGCATTTTAGCTGTTTTTGGTGAAAAAACGTGTTTCCATGAAAACAAATCCAAGTCGAGGTGCTTCTGTAATGCTTTCGAGACGTTTCCGTGAGCAAATCCGTGAAGATTTTCCGTTGTTCTTCACCGTTCTTCATTCGTTCTTCGTTCATTCTTCGGTTTTCAACCGGTAAGTGTTTGAATTTGAGACTTTCAATTCATTTCTTGTTTTGTTTGCTTTCATCTTCATCTCGTTCACTTTCGATTTTCTTTTCTTCTGCTTTTAACGAGCTTTTTACCGTTTATTTAAGCTATTATCTCGCCTAATAATTGATGAAATAAATTTCAACCGATCATTTGTGTTGTAATCTCATTTAATAACTATTAAAATAAAATCCAACCGATCGTTCACGTTGAACTTCGGTTAAATCAAAAAAAGCAAAATAACAATAAAATAATCAAAATGTCTTCAAAAAAAATAATAAAATAATCAAAATATCTAGAAAAAATAATAAAATAATCAAAATATCTAGAAAAAATAATAAAATAATCAAAATATCTAGAAAAAAATAATCAAAAAATCAATCGGACGTTTTTCTTTGAAAGTTTCCTTGAATGAATTGACTAATAATCAAAGTGAAACTAAGACTAAAATCAACTCGCAAACCAAGCTTTGTCCGCAAAAGTCACTCAAAACTGTTTTAAGGTCCAACGCCTTAAAACGGTCCTCTTTGCGTTTATTGGTTAAAATGGACCATTCAAAGCATAAAATCAACACATAACTTTATTGCTTTTGCAAGAACTACGTAGGTCTGATTTCCTCATCGCAATTGAGGATACGTAGGAGCAAAAGCCCTGCTTTTGTCGACCACCCCAAGAGATCGTTAATGCTCCAACGCCTTAACGTTTCTCTCCTTTCAAAAACCAAGAGATCGTTAATGGTCCAACGCCTTAATGTTTCTCTCCTTTCAAAAAACCAAGAGATCGTTAATGGTCCAACGCCTTAACGTTTCTCCCCCTTTCAAAAATCAAAAGATAGTTTAAAGGTCCAATGCCTTAAACGACTTTTGTTCAGTTAAAATCAATCTTAAAAAAAAATTCAAAACAACTTAACCAATGTTTAGTTCTAAAAGAACTACGTAGGTATGAAAAAGATACAAAATACAAAAAGGCCCATAAAAAGAAAAAAAAACAGAAAAAGGGGAAAATACGTAGTTTTGAAGTCATATTTGCACACTTGATTGAAGGCTGCTATCTCTTGTGACGAACGCGTGGGGTGCTAATACCTTCCCCGTGCGTAGAAACAACTCTCGAACCTTTCACGATTAAAGTTCGTAGACCACACGTTCCTGTTTTTCTGACATTTTCCTCGAATAAACGTTGGTGGTGACTCCGCGCGCCTTCCTCCCTTGGAAGACGCACCCGTGAGCCCCGCGTTGCCCTCCCACCGAAGGGTAGGTTGCGACAGTTGGTGACTCCACTGGGGACTGTTTTTAGAGAGTTAGGCCTAATAATCTTTTATGCAAAAGTTGTGTTTTCCCTTTCATCGGTTTCCCTTTTCCTTTATGTTCTTGTATAAACTTCTTCAATGTTGTAAGCGTGTTTTAATGTATGCATGTGATAAATATGTATTTATTTGATGTGCACAACACCAACACCTTTTTGCACACACGGTGAGTTGAAAAGGGGCCCTATACCCGGGTCCATGGGAACATAAGGAGTGGAGGTGAATCTGTGGTCATGCTAGGTCTCCGACTTGCTTGATAACAGTGAACCCTCATCTAGAGTTTCTCTTTGATAACATATTGTTGCTGGTAGTCCCTACTGCCGCAATATGTTTTTCGAAGGGGATGATACCTCTAGAAACCATCAAGAGAGATATGACCACCTTGGGAATTATCACTAAAATCCTTTTAGTTCCTCCCATTTAGGTCCCTAAAATAGGGGCACGAAGCGAACACGCTGTGTGCCTTTTAAACACTGCCATGCATATAACCTAAATGTCATGTACGCCTTTGCTGTATGATTATTTGAGGATATTGCCATGTTGTGTTTAAAACGCACTAAAAGCCACAAAGAGTTTATATATACAAGAACATAATGAAAGGAAACCAACAAAGGGGTAAGTCACGGTAACGGAAGGTCCATATCACCTTCTTAACTGTACACATGGGGCACTACACCCCTGAATGCGTGTCGCAACCTACCCTTCGGCGGGAGGGCGACGCGTGACTCGCGGGATGCGTGTTCCACGAAAGGAATACGCGCGGAGTCGCCACCAACGTTTATTTGAGGAAAAAGTCGGAAAAACCGGAAAAGACGCGATCTACGAACTTTTAAGTTGAAAGGTTCGGGAGTTGTATTTACGCACGGGGAAGGTATTAGCACCCCACACGTCCGTCCCAAGGGACGGCAGCCTTTAATCGAATGTGCAAACATGACTTTGATTTTTATGTTCCTTTTTATGTTCTTATATCCTTGATACCCTTTTTTATATTTTTCTCTTTTTGTGGTCGACAAGGGTGTTTCCCTTTGCTCCTACGTATTCCTCAATTTGGGATGAGAAAATCAGACCTACGTAGTTCTTTTGGAACAAAGTGTTTGGTTTAAGTTTATTTTTTTTGTCTTTTTTCCAAAATATGTTTTTTATTTGAACAAAAGGTCATTTAAGGTGTTGGACCATTAAACGGTCTTTTGATTTTGAAAGGAGAGAAACGTTAAGGCATTGGACCATTAACGATCTCTTGTTTTTGAAAGGAGAGAAACGTTAAGGCATTGGACCATTAACGATCTCTTGTTTTTGAAAGGGGAGAAACGTTAAGGCGTTGGACCATTAACGATCTCTTTGGGGTGGTCGACAAAAGCGGGGCTTTTGCTCCTACGTATCCTCAATGAGGAACTCAGACCTACGTAGTTCTTTCTTTATCAAGTGATTCTTTTTTTGCTTTAAGAGGTGATCATTTTAAGGCGTTTGGACCTTAAAAATGATCCATTTTACTTAGTGAGAAATTGAAATGACAAACTTCAAAAGCCTATTTTTGTGGACGAGCTTGACTAGGCGAGTTGATTTTAGCCTTAGTTTCACTTTAGTTATTAATCAATTCGATTAAGAATGAGAAATCCCAAAGAGAAAACGTCCGATTGATTTTTCGCTTTATTTTACTAAAAAGATATTTTTTGATTATTATATTATTTTTTACCTCTTTTTGATTTCCAACGTAGTTACGGCACGACCGAACGGTCGGAATTGATTTTAACCGAAGTTAACGGATAATATAATTCAAACGTTCGGTGGAAATTTATTTTATTTTTAAGTTAAGCGAGAAACGACTTAAGTAAAATGGCTTAAGCACGTCAAGAGGGGGTATAAAAAGTAAACAAAACGAGAATAAAAATGCACGAAACTCAATGTGGACCACTACGGGTACATAGAATGAATCAAGAAGCTTGGTTCGAGGTACTTACCCGTTGAAGATCGAAGAACGATGAAGAACGAATGAAGAACGTCGAAGAACGGTTGAAACCTTTGCGAGATTCCTCACGGAAAACGTTACGGAAACGTTTCGAAAGCGCCTCGGCTTAGATTTTCTTCACGGAAACAATTTTTCCAAGCAAATTCGAAAGAGAGAGAAGTGCCTAAGGGGCTGGACCCCTTCCTTCTTCATTTCCTCCCCTATTTATAGCAAAATAGGGGAGGTGGTTGCCGCCCAGCTCGCCCAGGCGAGCTCAGCTCGCCCAGGCGAGCAGGGTTGCTTCCTCCAGAAGCAACCGCCTTCTGGAGGAATCTTCTGGAGGGCCCAAATGGGCCTGGGTGCTATTTGCACCCCCATTTTTACTAAGTACACCCCCCTCTGCTGTTTTTTGGTGATTCTTTTTTCGTAAAGTTACGGAAACTTACGAATTTCGTAACGATACTTGTTTTCTTTCCGTAATGTTACGGAACCTTGCGGATTACATAATCATCCCCTTTTTGACTTACGGAATGTTACGGAACCTCACTTAATTATGCAACGATGCTTCCATTTGATTTCCAGTGTGTCACGGAAACTTACGGATTGTGCATCAACATTTTTTTTGGTTTTTCGGCATGTCCTGGAATTTCATAAATTGCCTAATGATGGGTGCCAAGCACCTCACAAGGACCAAAGAATGGTCGCATGTCATCAAGCAAAGGTCCCCGGACGAAATTAGGGTATGACAATGCGCAAGTAAGAAGAGATGATTTTCCGGGCTCTCGTGTAGTAAAGATAAGACACTAATTTCGTCCCTCTCGATTTGACGAGAGTCGCGGGTGACCGTGACTTGTCGTTCCTAGGATCATTTCATGCATTGCATTTTGCATAAGTCATTTCATCACCATGCATTTGCATCTAACATGCTTTTTGCATACCTTTTATTTTCATGTTTACTCATGCATGATCTTTGCATTTTCCTCTGCAAAACAAAAACAAAAAAAGGAAGCGTGAAAATTCACACTACATTCTTAGTTGCATGTGTTAGGTACCATGAGCCAACCATGTTGGGATCATAAACCCATTTCTCAAAAAAAAAAAAAACAACAAAACAAAGTGATTGAGCATGGTACCTAATGCATGGTTAACTAGGAAATGATGTTTCTTCAAGCATCTCAATCTCATAATTACATTTTCCATGCATAGCATACGTATTCTCGAGTCTTTCATCTCTATGAAATGTTGTCGAAGTATTGGCGATCAAAATTGTCATTCCTTGGGTTATGGGGTTGAACCAAGCTCATGCTTTTACGAAAAGGTTCATCAACTCAAGTTGAAGTATGGAAGTAACCATCTTGCAAAAAATTGGGGCAAAAAATTGAACGAGTTATATCGTTGCTTCATCTACTACCAAACACATTTAGGACTGTTGATGTCCTTGTTACTTCCAGTTTCACCTTGACAAAGATGTCATGGACCATGTTGAAAATCTAAATTGATTCAACCCCATGTCCTGCGTAAAAATTTGCAATACTTCAACTATGCATCATTCATATACATCCATGCTTTTCATTGGTTGCATTGCTCATTGCATTCTTTCCTTGAAAAAAAAAACAAACTTAGTCATTGTTATCAAAAGGAAAGAACATGCTTTACGACGCCCTTATCGAACCCGTGCTAGAGCTAGAGTAATGGGTGAAGTAGAGGAGGTGTAAGAACAGATGAAGACCGACACGGAGGCCTTAAAAGAGCAAATGGCCACAATGATGGAGGCCATGATGAGCATAAAGGAGATAATGGAGGTCAATGCGGCTGCAATAGCCGCTACCAGCACCATTGCTGAGGTGGACCTGACCCCCCTATATGGCCTCAACCAAATAAATCATCCAACCTCAGATATGGTAGGTCTGGAAGGCAAAGAGTTGGGAGGTACGGGCGGCCCTCATTTAGTGCGAAAAACAAGCATGCCTTCCCACCATATGGCTTGCCTCCCAACTATACACCACCCAATGTGGCATACACTCCCAGTGAGGATGTCAATAACTCCACTCCCATACTTATTGAAAGCCGACAACCTCAAACTGATCATGCACATGTCTCTCAAACCATGGGAGAGACACATGAAATTCCCCACCACAATCTAGTTGACTTCGAGCCTTGCCTCGGATATGCCACTAAAGGGTAAGCAGTTGGTGGTATACCCCTGCAAAACACTTTGGAGGGGCCTTAATTTCGCCCCCAACCACAACCCTTCTATGGAAAAATGGTGGGTTACACACCTTCAAGCTTTGCGGATTTGGTCTTCGCCGGCGAAAGGATCAAAGTGGGTCTAGAAAAAGGCAAATTTGATCATCCTGCTTTGATGAATGCGAAAAATGGGGAAAATGAAGAGGATGAGAATAAGGGAGAAACCCTTGCTATGACTGCCATTCCTACACGGTCAAATTTCCCATCAGCCTAACAATGTCATTACTCAGCCAATAACAGTCCCTCTCACCCAATCATCCACAAAAGTCATCCCCAAATCAGCCACAAGGCCTGCCTGCTTACCGCACGCCCAATGCCCAAACACCACCTTTAGCGCAAACCAAAAAGGAATTTTGCAGAAAAAAGCCTAGGATTCACCCCGAATTCCGGTGTCATATGCTAACTTGCTCTCATATCTACTTGATAATGCAATGGTAGCCATAACCCCTGCCAGGGTTCCTCAACCTCCATTTTTCCGAGGATACAACTCGAATGCAACATGTGCATATCATGGAGGAGTTTTGAGACATTCCATTGAGCACTGTATGACCTTGAAGCGTAAGGTGCAAAGTCTAATTACTGCAGGTTGGCTGAAATTTGAGGAGAATCGCTTGTGAATCCTAACATTGACAAGCGACACCACACATGGGGCAATTTTGAAAGCTGTTGTTAGATGTCTCTAATGACTCATCAGGATTTTCAAGTTTATGCCATTATTGTAAACCACAGTTACAATGCTAAATAAAATGGATAAATTTGACATCTTTGTCCCTCATCCTCTCGTAATTACATCTTTGCTTCCATTGGAATGTGGGTGCAAGCCATTGGTTTGTTTGCTCAAGCGACCTGCGCTCCTGAGTTTGGACTTCCAAGACCGTTCAATCAGAAATTACTCGTGCTACACATTTGGTGAGGATGTCGTAAACAACGAGTAAAGCAGAAAAGTTCAAAAAGAAAAAGAAAAAAAGCATTTGATTGACTGTGTTTTCAAGTAAAAATATAGACATTCATGTGACCTCATTTTATCATTCCTGAAAGTTTGTCTTTTTGAGAGAGAAGTGAGTTATCAAGAATAGGAGTCATTTGACTTAATTTGTCAACTGAAAAATCCTTCAATTTTTTCTCGTCCTTGAAAATTCTTTTTGAGAATCAACCGCTTCTTTCATTCTTCCTTGCTACAAGGTTGAGAAAACAAAACAACGATGGATACCTCAGAGCCCTACACTGGGGCAATAAAAGGCACCATGCGTGAGCCTCAGGCGAACCTAGGGGCAAGTCAAAAGTTCTCACCCGTCGATGTTTTTACACAAAAAAAAGGGGAGTGACAAACCCTGGGATTTTAGTGGATTGATTAAACAGCTCCATCGCCGTCACTCCAAAATTGTCAAGTGAGTAAATCAAAAAGGACATACACTCTGAGGGAGTTCCCGAAGAGATTTGCAAAAGATAGGATGAGGTTGCATGAATTATCACCTCTTTCAAAAATCAAATCAAAATTACAAAATAAGGAAAGAATGTCATGAACATTGTACAACTTTCCATTACATTGCATTGTTGCATACAAAGTCCGCATTTACCCCATTTCAAGACAAAGGTTGCATGCATCTGCATCCCTAAAAATCATGTTAACTGCATAGATTTCCTACATCTAATGTCTAATCTTGTGAATTTGGGATAACCGGCCCTCTCGATGAGTCAATCTCTTTCTTTCTCATAAGGGTGGACCCTTGGGTACTAGTACCTACCGCCTTAAGAGGGCTGCATGCCCTGGCCTTCAGAGGACTGCACGTCCTCGCCTTCAAAGGGCTACACGTCCTTGCCTTAAGAGGATTTCACGTCCTCGCCTTAAGAGGGCTACACGTCCTCGCCTTCAGAGGACTACACGTCCTCGACTTTAGAGGGCTGCACGTCCTCGCCTTCAGAGGGCTACACGCCCTCACCTTCAGAGGGCTACACACCCTCACCTTCAGAGGACTTCACGTCCTCGCCTTAAGAGGGTTGCACGTCATCGCCTTCAGAGGGCTACACGCCCTCACCTTCAGAGGGCTACACGCCTTCCCCTTCAGAGGGTTACACGCCCTCCCCTTCAAAGGGCTACACGCCCTCACCTTCAGAGGACTGCATGTCCTCGCCTTCAGAGGGCTACACGTCCTCGCCTTCAGAGGGCTGTATGTCCTCACCTTTAGAGGGCTACACATCCTCGCCTTCAGATGACTGCAAGTCCTCGCTTTCAGAGGACTACACGTCTTTACCTTCAGAGGACTGCACATCCTTGCCTTCAGAGGACTATACATCCTCACCTTTAGAGGGCTACACGCCCTCGCCTTCAGAGGGTTGCACACCCTCGCCTTCATAGGGATAGATGCCCTCACCTTCAAAGGACTACACGTCCTCGCCTTCAGAGGGCTACACGCCCTCGCCTTCAAAAGACTACACATCCTCACCTTCAGAGGACTGCACGTCCTCGCCTTCAGAGGGCTACACGCCTTCGCCTTCAGAGGACTACATGTCCTCACCTTCAGAGGGCTACACGCCCTCACCTTTAGAGGGTTGCACGCCCTCGCCTTCATAGGGCTACATGCCCTCACCTTCAGAGGACTACACATCCTCACCTTTAGAGGACTACACGTCCTCGCCTTTAGAGGGCTACACGTCCTTGCTTTCAGAGGGCTCCACATCTACGCCTTCAGAGAACTCAAGGTCCTTTGCCCTTAATGCTTAATCGAGGCTTGCGCTCCCAGGTGAGGGGCTAGTAGTTTGCTTTTATCAGTTCCTGGGCCACCCCCTGATATTGGAGGAGGGCCAACTGTGCGAGCACAACCAGAGGAGGAGGCTATCACGCAGCTACTCTGCATACCGGGGCAAGATTTCACCCAAGCCGCTGCAAAGAGACGAGTGCGGATCATGCGAAACAACATGACCATTCTTACACAGATATGGATGATGTTGCTACTTAGCAACATTCTGCCTAGCGACCACAATGCCGATCTCCTCCTGTGGAAGTATCAGTTGGTATGTGCCGTCACGACATAGGTAAGTATGCATGTGGCTCAACTGATTTCTGATGCCATCTACTATTTGCAGGGATCGTGCCCCCTACAAGGAGTCCCTTAGACCCGGAGAAGTCCAACAGGTTCCTAGGGTTCCAGGCTCTGATCATCAGGCCCCCATTAACCGGGATTTCATCGAGCAGTACTGCACCCCCAGGCAGGCGCAGGGCGAGGCACCACAGCAGAATGGGGACGGCCAGCAGCGGGTAACAGACGCACCGCCACCACCTCAAGGGTCCACCTCAGCTCATCTACAAAGGTTGGAGTGTTGCCTACGACACGTGGCCGACCAGTAAGCGACCAACCACCCGGGCAGGTACTGGGCCCATGATCGACAAATCGTTATCATGCGTCCAGCTCAAGATGTTAAAGAAGCGCTACTAGGAGGCAACCTAGAATTGGCTGCAAAGAAGCTCCCCACGAAGAGGTCCAGGAAGGGCACCATTGAAGAGGGTTCCAATGCGACCCCGCAAGCCGACACAGGCTTCGACAAACACCGATTCCAGAGCGTGGAACATCAGTAGCGTTTAGAGGCCATAGAGGGATGGTCATTCCTCAGACAGAGATAGAGGCAGTTGAGGGATGATGAATTTCCAAATTTCCTTGTAGGAGGCGAAGCCATACGACCGGAATCGCAAAACTTGTGATTTATCCTTCATTATTGCTTTCAGTTATTTTGTTATTTCCCTTGTGATATGACATTATTTGCTTCCAATTATTATGTCCATTGTGATTAAACTGAACACGCAGTTATCTGTCACATTGCGAGTAATTTATTGCTTTGGGCATAGGGTCGTACTTAATTTACGATGATTTGTCCGAAACGCAAAAAAATGTGTAGGTCTTGTGCACTTTTGTTCGCACGCCTTTTTCAAAAATATGTGATCTCGGGCATCAACTGTGTCCAGGTTACAAGCTGTTTTTAATCTTTTGAAAAAAAAAGAAAAGAAAAAAACAAAAACAAAAAATATATCTTTTGGCTGAAAAGCTAGCACGCTTTTGAAAAGAAATAACTTCCAGCTTTTCTTTGAAAAAAGATTCACTGATCATAACACCATTTTTTGGTGGAAAAAAATGTGTATGCACCTCAAGGGTGAATGCTGTGAAAAGTTTTCCGAACACCCAAAATGGACTCGGATGAATCCATGAATTGATAAAAGAACATGTTTTGGAAACACTGGGTTGACTTAAATAGGAAAAATGAATCCTGAGCCCTAGTGTCACATGACCATAAAAACTTGATGCTTGAGTGTCCACATGGGTGCATGCATGACCAGTTTTGCATAAAATTTCCAAATCATCATTGTTGCATGTGTGTCATGGAAATAATGTGAGACATTCCTTTATCCTTGAACCGTTGGCCAAACCAACACCCTGACATATATCATGTTCAGCCGTTCTACAAGCCTTTTGAGCCAAAACCTCAAACCACCATAAACCTTGACCCATGATGAGAATTTCCATCCTTGCCCTCGGAAGAAGGAACAGTGGGATCTCCAAAGAAAGAAGAGCCATTCACTATTAAGCGACCAACATTCTTCAAAAACAAAAAGGAAAAGAAAGTTCCCGATCAAAGATCGGAAGAAAACAAAAAAGAAAAAAAGAAGAAGTTCTCGATCAAAGATCGGAAGAAAACAAAGGAAAAAAGAAAATCCCCGATCAAATATCGAAAAAAATGAAAGAATTATACATAAGGGTATTCGGACCAGACAAATATCCAAACAATACAGAATAGTCACAACCAAATAAGGAAAGAAAGGAAACCACGACTTGAAGTGGTCCTCTCCCTTTGATTGCCAACCAAAATCCAGTGCACCGGCGACTTTCTCGCCCCACACTAAACAAAAACAGAAAAGGGAAAGGCCAAAACACTCAGAGCCAAATTTCTCACCAAAACACTATTCCCAAAAAAGTCCTATTGATCCATGATCACGCATGTAATCTTTGATTTGATAGGAAATGATTTGCAAAATCAAGTCATGACATATCTATGGTTCGGAATTAGGATAAAACACTTACCTGTGTGAGATTGATACACTTCGAGTGATTTTTTTCTATTTTATTGGACCCAGTGTTTCCTCTAAATGGTCATTTAGAAACGAAACGCTAACATCCAAAATCTCATTTATGGTCATGAGGAAATTTCATCAACATACTCTCCTTCCCCAATAGATACATTGTTTTTCACCAAAAATTATATGTTGCTCTGATCAGTTGGAGGTTTTGTTTTTTTACTAAAGCATGTTCGCATTTTAGTGAAAGAACACCGAGACTATTTTAGTCTCACAAAAGTAAGAACTACGTAGGTCTGAGTTTCTTATCTCAAATTGAGGATACGTAGGAGCAAAAGCACCGCTTTTGTCGACCACCCAATTCTGCTATCGTGACCAGTGAGTCCGGTAGCATGCGGAGACGTCTTACAATTATCTGCACCTCGTCATTTGGAGACCCCAAGTCTGATTGACAAGCGGAGACCAATGTGGTCGTCTATGCCCTTTCCAGAGATGTCAGCATCTTCCGACCAAGACTCTTTTGGTCTCACAACTTTCTATTGATCCTGACCCGAGAAGTCAGGTGGCAGGCGGAGATACCCCGAGTGATTATCCGTACAAAGACATCTGTTAATCCCGACCCATGAAGTCCGGGGGCAGGCAGAGATACCCGAGTGGTTATCCATACAAAGACAACATCTATTAATCCCGACCCATGAAGTTCGGTGGCAGGCAGAGATACCCGAGTGGTTATCCATACAAAGACAACATCTGTTAATCCTGACTCGAGAAGTCAGGTGGCAGGCGGATATACCCAAGTGATTATCCGTACAAAGACAACATCTGCTGATCCTGACCCATGTGTTAGGTGGCAGGCAGATATACCCAAGTGATTATCTGTACAAAGACAACATCTGCTGATCTTGACCCATGCGTCAGGTGGCAGACGGATATACCCAAGTGATTATCCGTACAAAGACAACATCTATTAACCCTGACCCATGCGTCAGGTGGCAGGCGGAAATACCCCAAGTGATTATCCGTACAAACTAACCCATGCGTCAGGTGGCAGGCGGAAATACCCCAAGTGGTTATCCGTACAAACACAACATCTGTTGATCCTGACCCATGAGTTAGGTGGCAGGAGGATATAACCAACGGTTATCCGTACACACACAGTTCTGCTACCCCGACCTGTGAGAAGTCAGGTAGCATGCGGAGATACCCAAGGGTTATCCGCACACACACACAAATTTGTTACCCTAACCTGTGAGAATCAGGTGACATGCGAACACACCTTATGGTTATCCTCACCTTTTGACAACCAGAGGCAAGCGAGCTCGTTGACACGCAGAGACCAATGTGGTCATCTGCACCATTCCCGGAGATGTCAGCGTCTCCCAGCCGAGACCGCAAAAAAGTCTCAATTCTGCTATCGTGACTCGAGGGTCCGATAGCATGTGGAGATACCTCTTGGTTATCCGCACCTTTGTCAACCAGAGGCAAGCGAGCCCATTGACACGCAGAGACCAATGTGGTCATCTGCACCTTTCCCGAAGATGTCAACGTCTTCCGGCCGAGACCGCGAAAAAGTCTCAATTCTGCTATCGTGACTCGAGGGTCTGATACCATGTGGAGATACCTCATGGTTATCCGCACCTTTGTCAACCAGAGGCAAGCGAGCCCGTTGACACGCAGAGACCAATGTGGTCATTTGCACCCTTCCCGGAGATGTCAGCGTCTTTCGGCTGAGACCGTGAAAAAGTCTCAATTCTGCTATCGTGACCCAAGGGTTCGGTAGCACACGGACACACCTTGTGGCTATCTGCACCTTTGTTAACCAAAGGCAAGCGAGCCTGTTGACACGCAGAGACCAATATGGTCATTTGCACCCTTCCCGGAGATGTCAGCGTCTTCCAGTCGAGACCGCGAAAAAGTCTCAATTCTGCTATCGTGGCCCAAGGGTCCGGTAGCACGCGGACGCACCTTATGGTTATCCGCACCTTTTGTCAACCAGAGGCAAGCGACCTCATTGACACGCAGAGACCAATGTGGTCATCTGCACCCTTCCCGGAGATGTCAACGTCTTCCGGCCGAGACCGCAAAAAAGTCTCAATTCTGCTATCGTGACTCGAGGGTCCGATAGCATGTGGAGATACCTCATAGTTATCCGCACCTTCGTCATCCAGAGACGACAAGTCCGATGACGCGTGGAGACAACATATGGTCGCCCACACCCTTCCTATCCGAAGACTATCGAAATCCCTTTTATCATCTAAAGACGAACAAGTCCAATGATATCGAGATGATGATGGTCGTCCATTTCTAATCATTTTGAAGATTTTTGCATATTTTACCTTTGTCATCCAAAGACGTTCAAGTCCGATGACATGCAAGACTCGTCTCTACTAACCAGAGACGATTAAGTTCGATAGCATGCGGAGACGCCCTATACGGTAATCCACACACATTTCGAAGACAAAAATGTCTTCAGTCATTGCATGCCTTCAAAGGCGACAATGTGTAACATCCCATTTTTCATAAGCTAATTTAAAAAAAAATATTTATAAATAGATAGAGTTTTAGAAAAATGATGAGATTTTATAAATAAATAAATAAGGAGATATAATTATTAATTAAAATAATGATTTGAGAGAAAATAAAAAGGGTATTTTATTTATTTGTTTGATAGAGAATAAAATAGAGTTTGTTTTTATAAAATAATAAATAAATAAATAGAGTAAACCTAGCTATAAATAGTGTTAGGTCAGTTTTCACACTGACGGTGCCTCTTCTTTCCCTCATTTTTGTTTTTCCCCTTCTCCTCTTAAAATCATTTCTTTTTCTCGCAGACCACCAAACTTGTCTCAGAAAAACGATGATCTCGAACTTATTCACCTTCGGATCGTCGTGAAATTTAAGCACCACGTTTGAAACTAAATTTCGAGAATTCTCACCATTGGGAACTTTGAAACAATGTCGGAGCTGAGAGAAATATCCTTCGCATCGTAGCTTTTTCCTTTCCTGTAGAAACCCAAAACTGTTTCGGTAAAACTACGATCCCGAACTCGTTAACCGTTGGATTATAGTGAAATTTTGATATGTTATTTGAGAGTCATTTACGCACGTCTTCACTGTTGTATTTTGCAAAGTAATGTCTATGGATAGAGAAAGATGAATCTCACGAAGCAGTACAAAATGGAGACCCCCTTCTCATTCTCCCTAGCATTGGGAACCCTAAAAAAACAACCGGAGGAGGAGCTCTAGAGAGCACCAAAAACACCACAATTGATAATGGAGAATGCTTGAGCGACTACATCGAGGTAAGGGATGAGTTATTCACAATTATGGATTAGTAAGAACATGTGTAGGGATCCTTAGAGTATCAATTAGAATGTTTTTTTGGGTGTTTTCGTCATTTTTGATTTTATCCTTATAATTATAATTGTGAATTATATATGTTTGACAAACCAATTGTTGTGAAACTGCTATGCTATTGTGTCTAGTGTGAACCCTATAAATCGAGCATTTTTTTAATTAGCGTGAATTGATGAAATAAAGTTAGGAGAAATTTAGACTGAGATATTGATTTTGCATTTTCTCTTTTTCATACTTTTTAGGGTTCTTTTATATATTTTAAAATTAATATCATATTTGAAATTGACCAAAGTGTTTATATAATTATTTAGAATTTGTGCATTGAAAGCTTACTTTGAAATTCGTGATCCAATATGATGTATGCTAGTTTATATATATATATATATATATAATTAGTTATACATTTATTTATATTAATATTTTATGTAAATAATATTGTAGAGTTGTTATAGTATGATTCCAAAAATTATTAAGTATTGGAGTTTGAGAATATTATGGTTAAATTTGATGAACATGTGTATGTTGTACCTTATGAATATCATTATGAATGTTATGAGATGTTAAATTGCGGGTATGATATTTGGTTGTGAATAAGTGGATGTGTTTAACACTTGATGTTACAATAATGGTATTGTGAGTTGTGAATTATACAATAACCCAACCAATGTTTATGCGCAGTGTTAAAGAGAAAGTGTAGGTTCCTAGTTAGGAATCAGTGTTAAATTGTAGCGCAATGTGTTAAACGTGTTTGAAACATGAGTGTGAGGTCGTGGATATTACATAATTCATGAACATTGTTTGTAAATGAAATATGTGATAAATTGTGGAATAACATGTTGCTTTGAGATTATGGTATTGTTATTGAGATTGAGTATAAGTGCAAAGTTGAACATGTGTTAATTTGTGTGATACGTGTAAAATTGTGATGGCGGATTGTGACATTATGAGATATGAAATTGTGAATGAGTTTTGGTTGTGAATTAGTGTGTGGTTAACACTTGATGTGACATTACTTGTGTTGTAAGTTGTGAATTGTACAATAACCCAACCAGTGTTGATGCGCAGCGTTAAAGAGAAAGTGTAGGTTTCCTACTTAGGAACCAGTGTTAAAGAGGAAATGTAGGTTTCCTATTTAGGAACCAGTGTTAATGAGAAAATGTAGGTTTCCTATTCAAGAACCAGTGTTAAATTGTAGCGCAATTATGTTAAACGTGTTTAAAACATGAGTGTGAGGTCGTGGGTATTGTATAATTCATGAGCAGTGTCTGCATGCAAAAATGATTTTAGGGGTTGGACCTGAATCAGGAGGGAGAGGCCCTGACGGACTCTTCGGAGTGTAGGCCTTGGGGGTCACCGGGTTTGAGTGCTCCTTTAAGCATATGTTGATCCCATATGGTTGGAGCATTCTCGTAAAACATCGTGACCCTAACTAGTCTCCCTATGATCTTACTTAGTGAGAGTGACCTGACAAACCCATTATGTGGTGTGTTTTGTTATGTACTCATGAGCGCCCCAGGGTGATTTTTCACTGACATGGTACCACATTGCATATAGGTTTGAGTCTCAGCATAACTGTTGCATAGGCTTGCTAATTGTTTATCATGAAATTGATGTGTTATTATGTCTTGATCGGAGTGTGTGATTTTTGTGTAATGTGATTGATGATTGAAAAGTGTGATTGATGATTGAAAGGTGAATTTTGAATGACAAAGTGGTGGAATTATGTGAGTTATATTTAAGTAAGTTTTATTTTGTTTATATGATATGTATATCTAGTTGTCTTGCTTCTCTACTAGTTAGGAATGTGATAACTCACTCCCTGTGTTGTTTGTGTTTGGATCCTGTGATGATCTTGAACTTTGTGTTCGGGGGAGCAGATGGCTAGGTGAAGTGCTTTAAGGAACCTTGTGTTGAAGAACGTCGGGACACAATGCTCTAATAGGATGTGACAGTGGGACATAAGTTTTTATATTAATTGCATGATGTTAGTCTATTTTATTTTATCTCACTAATTTAACAAAATATTTTTGTAAATTTTGACGGCCTTATTTTGAGCCGAATATGTTTTAATAAGTTTTAATTGATAATAGCAAAGTGAATGTGAACCTTTTACCCGTGTAAATTTGGTTACTGATATATATATATATATATATATATATATATATATATATATATATATATATATATATATATATATATATATATATATATATATATAGGGGTAGAGGGTGTCACACAATGTCTTCATCTACATTTCAAAGACGACAATGTCTTCAGTCATTGCATGCCTTCAAAAGGCGACAATGTCTTCATTTGCATTTCGAAGACGACAATGTCTTCACCTCAAAAACTTCAATATCTTTTTCCCCTATGCTTCGTAGGACTCGACGTCCTTTGTTTGTACGCTTTTAAAAAATAAATAAATAAATAATAAAAAAAGTGAAAATGAAAATGAAAATGAATTAAACGAAAAAAGAAGGAATTTCAATGTCTACATGCCTTCACGAGTTTTACTGCTTGGATTTGTGCTAGTGGCTGGTCGGGTAAAGATTCAGCTCGAACGAAATTAGTGTCTTATCTTTACTTCACTTTTATCTCCAATAAAAGATAAGTAAAGAGGGGCAACTGTCATACCCTAATTTTTTCTGGGGACCATTGTTTGTCGGCATGCGACCTCCATTTGACAACTTCAAAATGTTTAATACCCATTGCCATGGAATCCGTAAAGTTCCGGGACGTTTCGGAAAGAAAACAGCCAAAAACACAAAAGTGGGGGGGTGAACTTATAACACAGGGGGTGCACTCAGGAAACTTCATTTAGAACATTCTAGAAGGGGGTGAACTTATCAATTACAGGATGAATTCAGGAATCTTCTTCAAGAAGCCTCTGGGCGGCAACCACCTACATTTTGTTAAAAAATGGCATCCGAGGCTTCCGTAATGCTTCCGTAAAATTTACGAAAACCTTGGGTTAGCATATTTCACTTAATATTGGTGAAAGGGTAGAGAAAAAAGAGGAAAATCAAGTCTAAAATGCTCCCGTAAGGCTTCCGTAACTTTTTCGTAAAGTACGAAAAGGGATGAATTTAGTAATTGGGGTGTGCTCAGAAATCTTCCTCAAGAAGCCTCTAGGCGGCAAGCACCTCCCTATTTCTCCTATAAATAGGGGAGGAGGCTGAGTTTCAAGGGCCCATGACCCCTATGTTATACATTTCAGCTGTTTTGGGAGAAAAAACGTGTTTCCATGAAGAAAATCCAAACCGAGGTGCTTCCGTAACGCTTCCGAGACATTTCCGTAAGCAAATCTGTGAAGATTTTCCGCCGTTCTTCACCATTCTTTGTTCGTTCTTCGGTCTTCAACCGGTAAGTGTCTGAGTTCGAGACTTTCAATTCATTTCTTGTTTTGTTTTCTTTCATCTTCATCTCGTTCACTTTCGATTTTCTTTTCTTCCGCTTTTAACGAACTTTTTACCGTTTATTTAAGTTGTTATCTCGCCTAATAATTGATAAAATGAATTTCAACTGATCATTTGTGTTGTAATCTCGTTTAATCACTATTAAAATAAAATCTAATTAATCGTTCACGTTGTAACTTCGGTTAAATCAAAAAAAGCAAAATAACAATAAAATAATCAAAATATCTTTAAAAAAATAATAAAATAATCAAAATATCTTCAAAAAAATAATAATAAAATAATCAAAAAAATCAATCGGACGTTTTTCTTTGAAATTTTCCTTGAATGAATTGACTAATAATCAAAGTGAAACTAAGGCTAAAATCAACTCACAAACCAAGCTTTGTCCGCAAAAGTCACTCAAAACCGTTTTAAGGTCCAACGCCTTAAAACGGTCATCTTTGCTTTTATTGGTTAAAATGGACCATTCAAAACATAAAATCAATACATAACTTTATCGTTTTTGCAAGAACTACGTAGATCTGATTTCTTCATCACAATTGAGGATACGTAGGAGCAAAAACCCCACTTTTGTCGACCACCCTAAGAGATCGTTAATGGTCCAACGCCTTAACGTTTCTCTCATTTCAAAAACCAAGAGACTGTTAATGGTCCAACGCCTTAACGTTTCTCTCCTTTCAAAAACCAAGAGACTGTTAATGGTCTAACGCCTTAACGTTTCTCTCCTTTAAAAAAACCAAAAGATCGTTAATGGTCCAACGCCTTAATGTTTCTCTCCTTTCAAAAACCAAGAGATCGTTAATGGTCCAACGCCTTAACGTTTCTCCCCCTTTCAAAAATCAAAAGATCGTTTAAAGGTCCAACGCCTTAAAACGACCTTTTGTTCAATCAAAATATATCTTGCAAAAAGGATAAAAACATCTTAACCAACGTTTAGTTCTCAAAGAACTACGTAGGTCTGATTTCCTCATCGCAATTGAGGAATACGTAGGAGCAAGGGAAACACCCTTGTCGACCACAAAAAGATAAAAAATACAAAAAGACCCATAAAAAGCAAAAAAACTGAAAAATGGGGAAAATACGTAGTTTTGAAGTCATATTTGCACACTTGATTGAAGGTTGCCGTCTCTTGTGATGGACGCGTGGGGTGCTAATACCTTCCCCGTGCATCAAAACAACTCCCGAACCTTTCACGATTAAAGTTCGTAGACTATACATTCCGGTTTTTCTGACGTTTTCCTCGAATAAACGTTGGTGGTGACTCCGTGCGCCTTCCTCCCTTGGAAGACGCACCCGTGAGCCCCGCGTCGCCCTCCCGCTGAAGGGTAGGTTGCGACAGCCACCCTCAGAAACGGGAAGTCATCACTTCCGCAAGCCTGAATGACCAACTTATAGGAATCCTTAGTATTCGCCAGCTTTACCTAACACTGAAGCACAACGACACTCGCTGCTGAGGTCAAGGTTGACCTGTACTTCAGCAGATGGTCACTTACCCACTCATAGCCAACAATGGTCGAGGCAGACTATGGTGACTCAACACTCATGCTAGGTCAAACGCGGGGAGACGACCACACGTCTCCACCGCCACCAGATCCCCTCGCACCCCCAGAAGCAGAAGAAGGGAGGATCACAGTAACCAGGACTGGCTCTCCGATAGCCGCAGAAGGTCGTGCCTTTCTGCGAGGGCGAGAAATTCCCCCACCAATTCAACGCAAGACCCTCACCTTCTCAAAAGAGAAGGACTCGCTATCAGAGGCACCTCCGTGAGTATCCTCAGATGAGGAACCGCCAATCGAGATAACCTCCCAATCTCTAATGGGCTTCTCAATCGAGCCCCCTGAATCACTACCACCCAGACCAATGGCGGAATCAGACAAGAAAAAAGACACGATGAAAGAAGTACCTTAAAAAATAAAGAAAGAAGAAAGGGAAGCTAAAAGTCTGAAAGCACAAGAAAGTAAGAAGATCATAAAAGGAAGTAAGAAAGCAAGAGGACAATGAACAGTGACCCGAATCAAATGTCCATTCCATTTGTAGGGGAGATGGACTTTTCAGTAACTGGTGGGAGCTAAAGAGGTGCTTTAAAATTTTGCACCATATGCAAGAGTACTACATGTGTGCTGCACATGCCTATTATAGCATATAACCATTATGGACTATCTTAAATGCACTCTCCAAGGGTCAGAAAGAGGGTAAAGTTGTCAAATTTGATGACTTACCTCATCTGACACACCAAAGACAAGTCCATCACGAACAACTTGACAGAGGCAGCCCGGATAACATATGTCCAGGCTCGAAGGCTTGACAAGCCATATCGACCTGTGACTCTCACATTCGTCAAGGTTTCCACACCTGAAACAGGACAACACTCGTCCACACTAGGGGACTTGACAAACTCGTCACCCTCTACTTGTCAAGACTACAACCCCAGACCTCAGACAGGCTCCCTCGACACAGGACATAACTCTTTTCAACACTGGACAACCTTTTTTGCCTGTAAACCAGCTCAGAGCTTGGGGGACTTATATACTATCTAGGACCCACAAATCCTACATGGCATCCTACATGGCACTTAGAGACACGTGTCCATCCTCCACTTCAGCCCTACTACAGGAGCGTGGACGCCTATCCATTAGCAGACAGGCTCCCCAACAAACAGGTTATCTCTAAACTAACTAATATTCAAATATATTTGAATATCTTATCTGTTGGAAGATATTAAATTACCTATAACACCACATTATCTACAGGCCGAGAATTATCTACAAGGCTAACAAAAGCCCCTTTAATAAGGACCAGCACCCTCGCTCAACTAATATAAACACAGGTTCCATCAAACTCCTCAGCCCAACAGTCATATACGGCTTGCTCACACACTCAGCACATAACAACAAGCCTTTGTCCCTTTCTCTCTCTTTCGCTCATACGAGCTATTTACAGCATTACTTGCTTTATTTTCCTTACACACATTCTTACTTGTGCGTCTGAGTCCTTTATTTTGCAGGTCTTCCCTCCTGTCAAAGGCACTCTCCACGCTGACGTGTGAAGTTTAGGACCTTACTCAACCACGTCAACCTTGACGTGCCACGGTTCCAGATTTTGATAAGAATAGTAACATTTAATAAATTTTGATGTAATAATAGTAACATTTAATGTTAAAAAAGTGTATTACTAGTATTTCTTCATGATGTAATTAATATCCCACCTCGAAGACCACCAAGTGCGTGAATCATTAAGCACAAAATTATTCTAACTTAATAGTAATTTTTAGTTAAAATTTTGGATATAAAGCTGCAATAAATACTTGAAAAAAGAGTTGTATTGTCCAAAATATCCTACCCAATTATAATAGAATTGTCTTCTATAAAAAAAATACACCTGGTTTATACATATAAAAAATCTACAACCTTGGAGAAGGCAAGGGACAATATTTTTAAGAGAAAAAAATTATGTATTAACAATATAAAATTTCTATGTTGTCAACAAACTATAATGCATATAAGTTTTTTTTTTATAATAATTACTTTAAAGTTGGCTTAAATGCAATTTTAGCCCCTCTATTTTTCTCAATATGTAATTTTGATCCTTTTATTTTAAAATAGGGACATTTGATCTTCCTATTTTAAAAAATCCGTAATTTTAATCCCTCTATTTCAAAATACAAACATTTGATCCTCATATTTTTAGAAATATTATAATTTTGGTTCCCGTATTTTAGAAAATCTACCATTTTGGTTTAATCTTTAATTTTGCCTACATTTTATTTATTTTATTTCTTATTTTGCAATTAATTTTCTTGATGATACCTTATATGAAATGTTAGGTTTAGGGTTTAATGGGATCAAAAGAAAAGAAACATGACGTAGACAAAATTGAGAATTTGATCAAAATTATAAATTTTTTAAAATGAAAGGACTAAATGTTTCTAATTTAAAATGAAAAGAAAAAAATTGTATTTTTTTTAAATAAGAGGACCAAATATCTCAATTTTAAAATGAAGGAACCAACATTACAGGTTGAACAAAATAGGTGGACCTTACTTGCATTTAAGTCCTTTAAAGTTATACAACTAATAATTTATAATTGAATGACAATGTAAAATTATTTTATATTGTGATTGTGAATGCATTGTTATTAAATTCCATCTTTAATAATTGTGCTCTTAAATCCAATGAGTATAACTCAATCGACAACACAAGTTAAATTTGTGGGAGATAACTTAAATAGTGAAGTTCAATCAGCTTATGTGTATACCTCGAGGTCTACCGGGAGAGCCAAAGGCCTTAATCATATTGGTTAAAATCCTAGATATATAACTACAACAAATACTTAAAAAAAATTGTTATCCAAAATATCCTACTCAATTATAATAGATTTTACTTCCATAAAAAAATACTAATAGTTTATACATATAAAAAATATTCAATCTTCGAAAAGACAAGAAACAATATCTTTTAAGAGAAAAAAATTATATATTAATAATATAATAAAATAATTTTATATTACTGATAAACTTATGATACATATAAATTTATTAACTTTTATAATAATTAAAAAAAACTTATAATAATTATTTTAAAAATCAAAACATCACTAATTTATTATTAAATGATAATATAAAACTCAATACACCATTATTAAACACTATCTTCAACAACAGCGCTCTTGATCCGCATATAAACAAGTAACTAAATGTAGTTGATATCTTGGTCGGGTTGGTGAATTCATTTTATAGTTTAATTATTCACTTGATTCATAAATCATGAATATGTTTCTGAATAGTTGTGGTCCAATATTAATGCAGAACGACTATGATATCGGCATCTTTCTTTCTAAAGTTGACTCCCAAGCCCGTAAACCATGCGCTATGCATCCTGTCGCATCCCTAGGGGCCTCCGTGATCTGTGCAGATTGCAGAATTCCGAGTATATGCTCACAACATTTTATGACACCCAATTAGTTTTTCAGTTCTGGTCTTTTGTATTCTTTCGTTTTTCACCTTTATTTTCTTCTAGTTTTAGAGAAAGATATGCAATTTTTAACTTGTTACATTAGAAGTTCAGGGTCCATTCGTTTGCCACGAAAAAGAGTTAAAAAAAGTGAAATAAATTTGACACATACTTTTACACTCATTTTAATTCAAATTTTTTATTTAAATTCACTTTCATTTCATTTCCCCTCATTTAAGGTGAGAGATCATGTCTCGAATACATATATTTTGGCAAATGACTCCAAAATGCAAATGTCCTTTTATTTTGACTGATTTGAATGCGAAATGCTATAAATTTTAAAACGCCTCCTTTGTTTAAGTGTCCCCATTTTTGATTCATACAATTTCCATGCTTCGTGTCGTGTAAGTAACGCGTTTCTGCATTTAGCTAAGAAAAACGAAAATGCTTTTTGGTAGGAAGCAAATTTCTTATTACAAGTACGAATATTACTTCTTTTTCTCGATCACACGGTTTTCTGTAAATGTTTTTTTCCCTTTTTTTATACTGGCAAATGCTTTTTTTTTTATACTTATTTTTATCTAATTAAGTGATTTCGTAATACTATATAGTACCAAACTAGGTGATAAATACTTTTTTTATACTGCAAATGCTTCTTTTTTTTTACCAAATTAGATTATTTTTTAAAAAATTATATACATATTATTTATGAAAGATTTTTGAAAATTATTTATGAAAGATGGGTGAGTCTGATTTTTGAAAATGTTATTTTTTACTTGATTATAACCATAACTGACGTAGAAAATCCTCAATTATAATTACAACAGATTATTTTTCTTGGTTATTTAGAATTTCGGATCAAATCAATAATTTGTTATTTTATTTTTCTTTTAAATTTTTAATTACACATCAGAATTTGAATGTTTCATGCAGTTCGTGCTATTTGGTTTTGTACCAAATTCCATTGCTGAAAAATAAATAACGCGTTTCCGCATCCACCTACTTCGTAATTTTTCTTTATGAGATTCGTATATTTGTTCAAAAGTTCGATGCATCGTTTTTCATGATTAAATTTAAAATTCAACATAATACTACTTAAGTCTTAAGCAAGGATATGTGTTTTGTTAATGGTTTGATACGCCATGTTCATAGACAAACTTGTAATTAATATAGCATCAGTATATAATTTTTTCTGAATCTTATATAAGTTTATTGTAATTTTACAATATTATATTAATAATTTAATTTTCATTTAATAAAATTTATATCGACAGGAGCCAGGCAAACGACACTATCCGTTAGTATCAGATATTTTTATTGTGTATCTTGTTCTAATTTACTTGATAAACATTAGAGGTTAACTTTGTGATGAAATTTGATGTAATTAAATTAGAATAACTGTCACATTTTTAAAATCTTGCTTTTTAAAAAAATTAAGATCAGGTTACGATCACAAAAATTTCATTGTGAATCCCATAGTTTTGACAATATAGTACGGTTTGACCCCAAAAGGAAACTCAATTACGTAAACAAAGAAAAGACTATAAAATTCGAGTATGCGTGTCTATAAATCCTCTCTAATTAACAATCTGATTTTATGAATTGATGAAGGTGAAAAACGAATCATGTGCATTCCTATTGCAATTAAGAAAACGTGCTTGAATTATTGAAATATTCCCATATTTTTTTAGCAACAGACGAAAATTTTCAATGAATTGCATATAAATAATTTAATTTTTATTAATAATTTTCATTGCACGCACAACCCCAACACAATCCTTTCTCTCTCTTTTTTCTCAGCTGGCAATTGGTAATTATGTGTGGGGGGAGCAAAGAAGTGATTTTGGATCTGTTTAGGGGTTATGGGTTTTGTCCGTGGGAAGTGGGTGTGATGGGATGGTATTGAGCAATGCAAGATTGGATCTTTTTCTTATGAAACAAAGAAGGGTTGTGGATTTGAAGAATAAAAGGACTAGTGAATCCAAGGGTGATGCACAGTAGAGGAGAGTTGTAGCGGTCGTCGGAGGTGCCATTGAAGTCAGTTCTGTTCCATTTGCCCAATGAAGGAGTAGTTGTTGTCCTTGGTGGAGGAGTCTTCACGGAGAATGGAGAAGAAAGAAAAGGATAATTTTAAAATAATAGTATAGATAATTAATGAATTTAATATAATTAATTAAATTGATTATTTAAAAAAACATAAATTAATTAAATGAATCTTATAATTAATAACAAATGAATAATAACTTATATATTATAGTCACAAGACAACCTAATGGTTGAAAAATGTATTTTATCTGCTTTTAGTCTAATATGTCACGTGAGACCATGTGATTTGTACACCGTATAAGATTCACAAAGATTTTGAGAGATTATAATTTGGAGTAATATCCTGACCTTCAATTTATACGATGATAATAAATATACAACAAACTCAAGATGACATTGAGAATTGAAGCCAGAATGGACAAAGTATTTGCTGTTCAGCCAAAGATTGAATTCACATCTTACTATTAGAATAGGACACAATGCACAGTGTTTGCTTTTCAATGATTGATTAAATTGAATTTACATTTACTATTAGGAATTGATGCAATGGACAAAGTCATGCCAACCATATACTAACCATATTTATTAAAGTATCCGTTACCTAACTCCGATCCGAATGCAATCAATGGCTATAAATTGGGAACCATGACCAATTTGTTTGGCATTCTCAATTAGAAAAATAATATACCGTACAAAAATTAACAGTGAAATGGATCAAATCTTGTATACTTAATAATTTTGGTATTGAACTTCGTGATATGTAGAGTAGGAGCAATGCTACTCAGCTCCAAAGAGAAATGAGAAGCGTGAATTCCAAAGTCTAAATTATACCGGTATTATAGCGTGGTGGTGGGTTGCATGTAAATTATTACTACGGGCAAGTATGATCATCCCATTGATAACTGCAAAACAACAAGTTACTGGCACTTACACGTGTTCTTACATTTATCTGACAATTTTCTTTTGGTAATGTACTCCTACCAGTATGAGACTCCGTGCTTATTAAGCTTTCAAATTTTTAGTTATATTTTATGTTTTCTGTAAATCATTATGTTTTTATCCATTATTTATAAATTTATAGAATTAAAAGTAGATAATGTAATTAGAAATCATTTTGGTATATGTACTTATACACATAATTTTGAATTTAAATGAAACAAATGTATCAATAACAACATATAAAAGATACCAAAAACTAATTACCTCCAAAATAACCACAAAATTAAAATTGAAAGTATCTCAAGCATGTAGTTTACAAGGAATAATATGAAAAGAAATACATGAAAGTAAAATGTAATAAAATTGGAAATATATACATGTTTGTTATAATGAAGATGTTCAAATAGCTAATAGTTTTACAAAATTATAGAATTATAATCTAAAGCATCTATGGTATCATAAACCACCAAGAGTTATAAATAATAGCTAACAAAGATTCGCACAAAAGTTTTTTAAATACTAATCCAGAATAGAGCAAAGTTGTCTTATGAATTTGGAAACTCAAAAATAACTTATTGGTCAGCTTCCAAATTTTTTTCAGTTGCAAAATACCTCCATCAAAAGCCTATTTTTGCAATCTTCCTCCAATGATTATAGACAACGTTGCATTTTGCAGTCCCTTCCAAATTGACATGCGTGAAATTTGCATTTTTTATGAATAAATACATAGAACTTGACATGTCCTAAAATTAAGATTAAGTTGATGTGAGACATATTAAATATACACATCATTGAATCCAAGATTATTTCTAAATTTCAAAAATTTCACAGTCAAAACCATTTATTATATACAGTCTTGAATTACTTACCAAACTACTATACGTTACGAACTTTATATTGATTCAACAAGACTTTGAATGTGATTGAGTTAGGATTTTGCTTATACAATGAATGTCATTTTGGAAAAGTTCATGGTTGAGAGTTGCTTTTGAAGATAGTCAACAGGAAAACTGATGATCCATAATAGGTCATAGTTAATTGATGATTGCCTGTTAATCCATAAAACTCTCTCAGCTGAGTCCAACCAGCCACTACAGTTGGGCTCTAAAGATTTTTGTTGTATTTAACAGAATGTACATTGTCATCTTTGTCTAGAAGATGTCAAGTATCCTTTAAGACATCTTTCCATCTAACAACAAAACTCCTACTAATATCACCATAAGACTACATATAAAATAAAGTAAATTAAACAATACTGATAAGTTATGTAAGTCTTGAATATTTGAGAATAATGTTTAAATTGTAACTTGATACTTAATGTGTATTGGGTTGAACATGTCAATTTCTTTTTTGTTAATTATCATCATTAATTTAGCCATGTCTTTCCAACACTTCTGATCCTCATCCATCATTCCTAAATTTCAACATAAATAGAGGATATACACATAGAATGGTCAAGCATACATAAAGATGAAAATGCTCAAGCAATGCATAATATAAAGTGTGAAACTGTTATACACACAGAATATGATGTTGTGTCAAACTATTATGACACCAAAGCATAATATAATGATGCACACATAAAATGTTATGTTTGTCATTACAACATATTCTTCCCATTGCTTTTAGATACAAACACTACACCCACCTATTGTTCTTAGACAAAAAATTAAAATTTATAGATTGAAAGTATCAGTTTTTTGTTTCACATTCACAAAAATCCCAAGCTAATATATTGATGTTGCTATTTTTTTAACAATTTAATGAACACAAAAATGTAGCATCAATTGAATAATCTATGAAATCCAGAGAATTTACGAATATCATTTGAATGTAGTGATCCTGTAGTTAAGTTTGAATTTTTTATGGTTTAATAACACACACTGCATATATCCATTTTTGTTATCGAATAATGATATTTCTCGATTGAAAGAATTAGTTTTGGGTTTCAAATTAAAAGTCCTGACATAATTTGTTATGACATTATAAAGTTTATCTCAGTGATCACCACATTCGACATGTTTGGTTACCTAAGTTTAGGTTTTGTCACAGAGGATAAATAAAATTTATAAACATACAGTAGAGTAGTATGAAGATGCTTACCAGGTGGAATAGACCGTGGCGGAGCACTACTATGATTGGGCGTCAGATGGCTTGAGCTTGCTCTAACAATGTGCTCTTCTTCAATGTTAGATACATTCCGGTCCTACACCAGCGTTGCCTCTATTTTCATATTTTCACAAAGCAATGTCACTTAAGCAAGTGAAGTGAAGGGACGTTAGTAATGGTTAGTGGTGCAGTTAATTGAATGAGCAGTTATAATGTCTGCTGGTTGAACGGGCTACAATTCCAAAATGACTAAGGCCCAAATGTCACATGGATCCCATGTGTTAAATATTAGGCCTTTTCTGTTGCACCGTGTAGATTTCTTGTACACCTAACACACATATGAATTTTCCAAAATTACCCTTGCTAATAAATGGATTGGTGACAAAATAGTTGCATTCCTTTCTTCTACATCTATCACAAAACATGTTCACAAAGAGAAGAGGATCAGTCACAGAAATTCCTCCAGAAGTTGAAAAAAAAATGAGAAACCTGAGAAAAAAAAAAGGACAAAGGAAGAATAAAAAAAAAGATGAAGGAAGAAATGTGCTAGTGGAGATTTAGAACTATCTCCAAAAGCCTACACAATAAAAGATATATGATTTTGTCTTCTTTTGAAGTTAGTAAAATTAATATAAAAGATTAGAAGCATAAGTAACACTGTGATACAAACACTTCTAATACAAATCAGGAAACGTTGTATCTAATCAAATCAACGATGTTAAAAAAACATGAACATTTACATATTAATAAAAAGGTTTTATATAAGAATGTTCTAAAATTATTTTATGCACAATATCTAAATATTTCATCTTAAAAGCTCAGAACATAATAAATATAAAGAATGACAGGAAAGACAAACAACTACATCCACCACAATTCAATGATGACAATGTTTTGGAAACAATCTCCAGGTTATTTTTATTTTTTCTTTAATTCTGATCTTTTTTTAATTTTGTTTTTATGTGGATAGAGGTAGTGTTGAAGGAATGCAATTTTTACTGAGCTAATGAGATTCTCAACCAAACCAAACACTAACGTCAATTCACAAAATAAAAATGCATTTTAGAAAGGAGAGAAGTAAAGGAAAACAAAAACTTATCATTGTCCTCGTGCTTCCTTGACAGTTTTTGCTTCAGATAAAGAAGAAGAACATAGAAATGAGAATGTATAACAGGGAGAGAAATGAAAAATAGACTTCGGACCCATTGAGATCCAAATTCAAATTTCAAAAACCTAAACTCAAAATGTAATGGGAAGACAAACGAAATTCAAATTTAAATTCAAAATTGAGCAGATTTCCTTCTTCAATAAAACATATTAAGGTGCACAAAAAGATTCAGCTAAGTACCTACAAAAATATGAAATACATCATACCTAAAAGATTTTGACTTTGCTTCTCTACCAATTGCATGAACCAAAACTTTTGGATCATCCTCCCAAAAATTTCCATTTGATGTGTGGTGTTACTTTGTTATACACATAGTATCATCTGCATGCAACTTGTTATGTGGTGTGCATGAAGGGAGTATCTCATTTTTTGTGCATTTGTTTTGCTTTAAACCAGCCAAGTTATGGCCATTTTGTGCAATTGTGCAACTGGAATGTTTATTTTGTTGATTTTATCGTGAAACTATTTTACTCAAAGGGACAAATGTTTCAAAACTACTTTGCAGACCTCATTGCTCTATCATTGCTTTGTTATTTCCTTTTCATGGCATTTCCAATCATAGCCAACAACAGAAATAAAAAAAAGGAAATAAAAGGATTGATAAAAACATTTGAAGTTTGTTGTAGGTTTGCTAAAAAGTAAGGAATATTCCTTTGACTGAGATTATGCATAATTCCTGACATAACTTATTGTTTTCTACATCATATTAGGCATACTGCCCATTTACCATCTGCTACTATCATATTCAGTCTTTCACATGAAATTAACAAAATGCAAACAGTTGAACATTTATAATAATTATCAATATAAAACAATATTTATTCACAAAAGATACTAATCACAGAGACCTACACAAAGTTAACACAAAAGTTGTATTTGTGTCACAGTATTTGTCTAAACATCCACAACTAAACCATCAAAACATAACCACAACTACATTTGTTTTCTGTTACAGAGAAGGAATAAATATCATTTCCTTGCTTGCATTGAGCATGTCTTCACGATTCCTCCTTCTCCATTGGTACGTTGATAATCTTCGATCATCAATGTCAGCAACTCTTGTATTTTTTCCTGCAATTGTTGAAACACTCTTGCAAGCTCTGGATCTCCTTTGAAGAACCTAACATGGAATTTACGGTCACCCACATAAATAAGCCTTATTTCCCTTTGATAATAAATTTCATTTAGCCTTCTAAATTCAGGCCAGCCTTTGTAGATGACAATTGAGTCTTTGTCATTTTCAAGGAGTTTAACCTTTGATACCCTTCCTTGCTTATCGATCAACTCCTGGTTTGTAGACACTTCATTCATAAACGTTTTTCAAAACTTAGGACAAACAAAGAGGGAGTCCTATTTCATTAACATAGTAAAGAATGTTAAAAAAGTCGATTTTATCAAAAATGTCATTTACATAGTAATGTATCTTGTATAGGTTTTTGAACATTGTAGATAATTTTTTGAAAAAGAAAAATAGCAAGTACTGAAACAAATCAAGAGGCTATTCAGATTCATGATAAACATTTGAATAGCTAAATTGTAATCAAGCGATAATGTAGAGTATCTTGTTTCATATGCACTAGAACCAAATATTATACTTTTCATTTTACTAATTTTTATCTGATTGTGTTTAAAGGGTTATGTAGAATGATCATTTAATACTGAAGACATCTAGCAAAAATGACTCTATTTTTTGCTTAATTTGTATTGTCTCTATTTTACAGTCAACACATGCACAATGGACTCAATAAAAACCAATATAATATGTTATACTAAGATAGATAGATGAGTAACAGCTACACTATGCCATTGTGTGGAACTTTAGTAATCTCATATTATTCCAAAATAGAAGTATTAATTTGCTTTTGTCTTAATCACTATTAGAATTTATCACTCAAGTCATCCAGCAATTTTAAACAGTTCCATTTATTTAATTAACTGTTTTGCATGTCAAGTTGATACTTTCCATTTCTTTCAGACACTTATGTTGTTAGAGTTTAAGGGATCCATTATAATCGACTATACCATTGATTGTTTGCATTTGAACAATAGCAAAATCGCAATGATTATACTCTATTTATGGATAACATAGTAATTTACAGTGAAAACAACTTATTGAAAGCAATTTCAAAACCCTAATTTCTCATTAGAGTTTTTCTTACTATAACCCTTAACAAAAAATTTGTGTATCCTTGTGAAATGACACAACGAAACAATTGATGGTTCACTTTTATTGTTTCAAAAAACTACGTGAAATGGAATACATTTTGAGGAAGAAGGCATACCCGAAGGAAGAAATCGAATGTTGTGAACGCACCAATCATCGCGTCTCTCAAAAAATCGTCATTCCCTGGAGCATTAGCCATGGTGTTCTTATTGTTCTTTGTTGCTCTTTTTCCCGCGCTTTGTTTTGCTCTGCTTCTGAGAATATGTTTCCTATTCAAATATGCGCGTTTTGGTAGTGAACTTATGAAGTGTGAACTTATGAAGTCTGAACTTTTACTGAAGCACCCGTTGATATTCTTCTACACCCAACAGTAATAGTGAAAAACCAAAAATACCCTTAAGTATAACATATACAGATTGGCAATCCGTAATGCCATTACGGATTCGCAATCCGTAACACTGTTACGGATTCACAATTTGTAAGGCCATTACATATTGACAATTGGTAAGATTATTATGGATTTCCAATCCATAAGATTATTATGGATTGCAAATTCGTACGTTTATGAATATTTAGAAAATGACAGATTTAGAAATAAATCAAAAAGTGTTGGGCATACAAGATTTGCTTCTAGTGTAGGAAGAAAATCCCTTGAACTGATTGTTTGTCCAGCTACGTATTGGGCCAAAATGCATTAGTGAGATAGATTTGTTTGAGCCTTTTTCTAGTTGCACCACCAAATTTATTGATACACCCAGATCTAATACACCAAATATAGGAAATGCCCTTATGCATAGATTGGCAATCTATTATGCCCTTATTGAAACTGTTATGCACACACAATATGTTGTTGTGTTAAACTATTATGCACCCAACTATTGTTCTTAGACGAAAAATTAAAAATTTTTGGTTGAAAGTATCAGTTTTTATTTCACGTTCACAAAAATCCTGAACTAATATGTTGATGTTGAAATATTTTTAACAACTTAATGAACAAAAAAATGTAGCATGAATTGAATAATATTTGAAATCCAGAGAATTTTGAAATTAAGTTTGCATGTAGTGATCCTTAAGTATAGAACACAACCAAAAGACACAGACAACATATATCTAATTTTGTGAATATTTTCTTTATCAACTCAGATTGATGTGTTTTGTTTGACCCTTTGGTTATATACATCCAATTTTAAAATTGACTCCAATTATACTACACTCTTTTCATATATATTTCATCTATAATATCAGTAATGAAGAAGTCATTGTAAGTCATTTTCCTTTCTATTTATGTGCTACAACCATTGTCCTATGACAGTATCCTTGATGAGCTGCATCCTCACAATTTTTTTACATTTACATTACTATTTTTTTTTTACAACTGTTGAAGTTCAAAATCCACCAACATCTTGTTCAACTCAGATTGATGTGTTTTTAATTTACATTTTGAAATTTATATTCATACTTTGACAGAAGCCATAATCCATTTTATTACTGTGTTATTAACATTGTTGTTGTCATTAAGACCAGTAAAAATTTAACAAAATCATCAAAGCATATTTCAAATGAAACAACAATCTAACATATATTCATTACCTCTTAACAAAATCACTAGTCACTATAAATTTAACAAACCTTATGGTATGTTTCAAACATATTAGCACATGACTTGCTGAAAAGGATAGTAGCATCCCGATCAAAAGTTACAAAATTCGTAGAATTTGATTCATCAATAACATGGACCTTGATACGATACCTAAAAATATAATATAATCAAAAGATATATAATTATTTCTTGGTTCATTCTACAACAAATCAAACTTTACATTTAGTTGGAAAGTTATACAACTAAAGTCAAAGTACAAATTTTAAATAAGCTGCATAAATGTTACCTCAAAACAACATTTGTCACATGTTTATTCCATTTTCGCAAAAAACATCTTTGAATCAGGGTACACTGTTTTGTTGCATGTGCAAGCAGTATAACACCATTCCTCATCATCTACAACATGTTTCACAGTACCAAAAACTGCAAAACAAGTATCCTACAATTTGAAAAAAAAAATAAGTATAAGAAATTGCTCATAAATAAAATTAGTTTTTAGTTTTATATCAATAATTTTACCTCAAAACAATCTTTAAGACCACCAATTGTTTTCCTAGCTGTATTATGCAGAAAATCCTCTAACATACTTAATGCAGTGGAGTCAATTATCTGACTCAAACCTTGAGAGGGTGACTCAAACATTCTTGAAAAAATATGAACAACAAACAATTTTGAAGACATTACCTTGTTGCCAACTCCTTTGCCTTTTCACATTCAGCATTGAACACAACTCTTGCTCCATAAATACAATTTTGAAGATGTATTTTATCTACAAATAAAAAAATTTAAATACTATCATAAACACCACAAACAATGTCTCTTATAGGTACACAATCATACACAAAGTTTGGAACACTTGCATTGTCCACCAATACAACCTTAGTGAAGTATTGAAACACAATTATGTACTTATGGTGGGTGGTTCTATATATATATATATATATATATATATATATATTCATTCTTAACAACATCAAAAAATTGAATAGAGTACACTTTCCCTTCTTGTAAGTTTTTGTCAAACTTATAAATGAGAGTTCGCTTGACAAAACCATGGACTGTATCTCCCTACATTCAAAATAGACAGTAAAAATTTTGCAATATTATAAAGTATCACAAACAAAAAAATTTGTAATTTTTGAAATTAACATACCTTTGAGTCCACGAGCATCGTCTCCATGTAAAATGGTATTTTGATACTAGATGTTTGTTTATTAGTCGAAATATCTGATACCATCCACAAATGAACAACCCTAACCATGATTCTCTAACTTTCTTTCTCAGAATTGATCTCAGCTACTGAGTTGTATTTGTTTGTCATTTTATAAACTAAAAAACAATAGAGCTTAGCCACAAACAAAACATATTTATAATGCAATTCAATTTTCTGCAAATTTCAGCAAATGCAAGAGAACTCACAAACGAATTTCTACAAACTAAAACATATATATTTATATTTATACAGGAACATATAACAGGTGATCAAGCTTAGAATTCGATGGGAACACAAACGAATTTGAATTTCAAAGTCAAATTAAAATATTCACATCAACATTTACCTCTTCAATGAAACTTCATCTGCATGCAAAAAAAGATTACACTGCACTCATGAAAATTACCATTTATTGTGCGTTGTTAGTTTGCCACACATAAAGGGTCACTTGCATGCTACTTGTTTTATGCTCCTGTCGCTATTGTGCGTTCTATGTTGACCAAGAGTAGTCAATACTTGACCTCGTTTTTTGTGCCGGACCAATCAGTCATATGCATGTAAATCAGAAGCAATAGCATTTTGTTTGTGGCGTGAAAGCTTCTTCCTCAAACCCAAACCTCTTTGTGAAAGTGCAAATGGTTGTGGTTCCATTGTAACTGTGTAGTTACTACCTTAAGAAACAAAAAAGTTACATGCCTTTCATTCTCCAAATTCACCATAAAGTTACATGCCTTTCATTCTCCAAATTCACCATATTGCGACACGTGTACTTTTCTTTCAAATGGGGCAATTTTTCCATCCTCAAATGTTAGTATTATAGATTAGTTATAGTTATAAGGTGTGAATTTAAGAGTATCTTTAAAGTGATGGAGGATAATGATGGTGGGGAATAAAATATAATGTTATTATTATTTGGGTTGGTTAAATAAAAATGAAATACTATATAATAAAAAAATATTTATTTTTGTTTTTACTATCTCCAATTTTTATTATTAGATAGAAATAACTAATTTACTAAGATGAAAGAAGTTCGTTAATTTGGTTGAGAGCATAAAACTTATCTTAAATTGATATTATTTTCTTCAAAACTAACAACATTAATGAGTTATATTTTTTTTTTATTGTCATGTCATTATGGGACCAACTGACTTTAATTAAGAATATTTTGTTAAAAAAATATTAATACACAAGATAATTTAGATTGGATGTTATAAAAAACATCAAGCCCTACTTTCAATTTGAATCTTATAACAAATTAAAAGAAAATGTAGTATTTTCTATAATTTAGAAGGAACTAGATAAAATAAAAATGTTTTTCCATTGATATTAATGTTTTATAAAATGGAAGTAGATTTCTCACTATTAATTTCTATTAGAAAATTAACAATTTTTACTTACATAACATGATGACATTAACATGATAACATGACATTGGTGTGACAAATGATGTCAATATTAATGTGTAATTGACATGATGTGATGATATATCATGCAAAAATAAAAAAATAAATTGTCAAAACATAAAAGATTTTATTAAAATCCCTAATCCTAAACTCAATGGCTAGGTTAACAAGTTGCTTTGATAGATATAAAGTTATAATATATACCAATATTAATTTGTCAATAATATTATTAATACTAATTTATAATATATAATTTTTTATTTAGTAATACTAAATATATATGTGTAATTTTAGATCCCATTGAATATATATACTCTCAATCTGAATCTTTCATTTTATTTTAAATGATCGACCGGGATTAAACAACTATATGTTACTTTCAATCTTACACGTGACCTCTCTTCTCATCAATTTTCAGGTGCTTCCCAATCCTTCTTCCATTGAGTCGTTGTTGCCACCTAGTCCTAGACACCACCGCCCAATCCACTATAACAGAGAGTACAGTCGATGATTTTCACGAATACTACTTGCATTGGTAACACAAAGTATCAGTGTATAAATGGATTCAAGTGTCGTAGCTTAAAAATGGATAGTCTAACATGTCATTGGATTGGAGGTTTCACGTGGTGGCTTGTGATTGTAGTGAACGGGTGGAACTAGTGAATGTATTATGCAGGGGGTGTGATTTCTTTATTGGTGGGTTTCATGCATTTCATGTCATGGGTGGAATAGGTAGTGGTAAAGGCTTTGGGTTTAAATTGGCACTGTTTGAACTTTAAAGTGAGTGTACCGATGTCACCATTGAAAAGCTTGAAGAGACATTCTTGAAAAATTGGTACGGGATGAGAAGATGAAAGGTCCTCTATGAACTGAAAGACAGAGGTTATGAATAGGAAGACCAAGGTCACGTGCAAGATTAAGAGTAGCATTGAGGGGATTAAAATTATATTTAAATATGTTTTATTTTATTTTTGTTAATATTTTATTTACGTTAAAGTATACATTAATGGTTGAAATTCACGCAATTAAAATAAAAATTGCAGAGAATCTTATCCCTAAAACATAGAACGGAGATTTTATTAAATTTCGTTGCATCCTACTTCATTTCTTAATATTTTTTTAAAACAAAAATTAAACAATATCGTTCTGTTGCGGTAATTGAGTTATAGGAAACACCAACATACCAAGAAGAGATGTTTATAGGATTTCTTTCGGCCAACAAAAGTTGATCAAGTAAACAAAACTCATACTCATATCTCACGATTAACATGAATTTGAATCTCTCTCTCAATAAAAGGACCTCATCGATGCATAATTTATAAACTGGGTCTATTTAAGACTTATCCTCATTTTGATGAACTCTCATATTCAACTTATTTAAACTTTTTTTTGTAAATTTATAGAAAAATTTAGATAAGTTGGATTTCTTCAATTTTCTAGGCTTGCAAGACAGTGTGAGTGACATTTCGATTTGTATTGTTGCGTGGGCCCATTAAACGATTATACATAATATCAATTATAAATAATAAAGTTAATTATTATTTATATAAATTTGTCACCTTTTTCTGTGTTTCTCTCTTTCAATAATTTATTTCGTTACCAGTTGACAATTAATAGAACTCATAAAAATTGAAATAGTGATAATGTGATATAAAATCTCGTTATATACTAATGGATGACATGCAGAATGATACTCGCCCAGTTCGAACATTAGGGAACAATGCTAACATCGTGATTCTGAATTTTATTTTCTCTCGGGCGGTGTCTGTATTTGCGTGGAGCAGTTGCAGGGATTGGTCTTTCACGTGTTATATAGTCCCTTTTTGTATCTCCTTTTGGATTGATTAGGTTCTCCCGTTACAGGAGCGAGGGGTGCTTATATCACATTTACATGACTTCATGTTAATGTTTTGTAACCATGACTTGTTACTTTTTTCTTCACAGATTTTATGTCTGTTTTTGTTGAACATGGTTTGGGTACCCTTTGTGTCCTATACATCAATATATACGTTCAATTTGCTGATTAAGAAAAAAAATAAAATCTCATTATGTTCCCATATGATAAAACCATCTATTTAATAAAAAAAAACACATGTGAAGAGTTTTTTTCTTTTACAACATTTTTTTGGATAAAAAATAGTCATACATAACAAGTAGATTAATCCCTGATATATTGTGTGATTGGATTGGTAGTGGGTTAAACTCACCAAAAGTTTTTGAAACAACAAATAGATATTTTTGTGATGAACTTACCATGATTTCTATCATCAAACCAAACAACTAATTATGAATTAGTAAACACAGGTGATCTTTAACCCAATACTAAAAAAAAGGTTGGCCATTCGCATCATCAATGCTATAGTTCTTCTGTTAAAAAACATATACTGATGAGATATTATCTGTTAAATAAAAATAAAGTACACCCAAAAAATAGAAGCTTAGCCCATTATAGTAGTAGGTGATTTACATAAATGCTGGGGGCCAATATTATAATTAAAGTGGAAGCATAACCAGAAATTAGAGAGATTTGCATCCTTCAAACATGTTCAAAAGAACAAATGGTACATCAAAAACTGTCAATGTCACCATTATCCAGCTTCTAATCTCTATTTAAGCTCATGTTAATTAAGCCGTGTCAGATTGAAATTATTCCTAACATCTTTACAAAATTATTCAATTATTTTTCCCTCGAGCAGGCACACACTGAAGGCCTGAGAAACCAAAACATAACACGAAAAAGACAAGATCACTTGGGATCAAGCTGAATCTACATATTGGGGAACACTGCAGGTTGTAGCGGAAATCACACATTAATAACAAGGCTTCCATTTTGGTTGTGATTTACTCGGTGGCTGGCGCATTAAATGTGATTCAGAGTTCCAATCCATATCATATGTCATGAGGGTATCCTCCATACTCAAGCCACGTTCATGTTATGACAATATCTTCAATGCAGCCACGCGTAGGTTCTTGACAAGTTCCTTAGTGGTCAAATTGTAACTTTCTCCCATCTGCAAAACACATAAGCATTCAATTACAATTTAAACTAATTGTATTTAAGGTAGAGATTCAACCTTGAAACGAGAAAAGAATATACTAAAATCTTAAACATATCTTAAATACACAATTAAAAATGTAGTGGGGGTGTGAGAAAGGACAAAAGCTAATCAAAATAATGTAAATTAAGGTAGAGATTGATTGTCCTTTTACCTGAGCCACTATGGTAATGTCAAGGATAGAATCACCAAAGGGTAATACACTGCTATTAGCAACAAATAAGTGATGGCTTTGAATCTCGGCCAGTAATTTGACCAAAAGACCCTTTTGCTTCTGGCAGTGGATCCTGAGCAGCATCTCCTTCCCTGATACTCTTGATTCCACTTCAAACAGTGAGTCACTGACACTATCAGCACCAATGCTCTCATCACATGAAGAAGAATCATCATCGCCAGAGAGGTCTGGCTTGTTCAGAACCACTACTGACTCTGCCCTTGATTTTTTGCTCTGCTCTTCAAGCACTGTTAACCGCTCTTTAAGCTCTTTCACATATTTGATAGCGTCCCCTAACACAGAAGCCTTGTCCATCTGTGTGAATTAACAGATTTTCCACATGATAAGTTATTTGTCTTTTAGGCAAGTGGTAATGTGTCTGGATTAAATTGAATTAGATTTTTTTTAAGTTAATAGTAAAGTTTAGTCTAAAATCATTGAATCCAATGTTAAGGCTACTTAAAAACTAGTTTTAAGTCAATCAATTTTTAGAATCAATTCTTGGATTAAACATATGAACATTTGTTTGAATGAAGTTATGCACTTGTTAACATTATAATAATTGATTTAGGGGTAATTGATTTAGGAGCGAGCATAGCAGTATGATATTTTTTTTTTAAGCACGAATCAAAGCGACCCAGGTTGAATCCCAGTAAATAGTAGTAGTATGATGATATTTGACTTATTTACCTTCTTTAGGCCAGGAACAAGAGCTGCAAGGGCAATGAAGCTCTGGCTGAGTTTCTCTCTTCGTTTTCTTTCAGCCATGATGTGATCTTGAGCATGAGCTGGAGACCTCTTACCATGTGAGGTTTTTGTTTCAAAGTTTTGATTTTTCGGTGAACCTTTTGCGGTTTGAGTTGGGAACCGTGGTTTTCTCATGTTGGGGACTGACACTGACACCATCTCGTTCTGTGTTGGGTTTAAGGTACAGTCAAACCCATAAAACTGGGTGGTGGTGTTGGAAGATGAGGTTGGGTTAGGATTGTCAAAGGAGAGAATCTGAGACTGAAATGAGGAAAAAGATGACGATGGGGAAAGTTTGGGTGAAAGGCTTTTGGTGATGGTGGATGAGTCAGAGTTACAACAACTACTGCTTGTTGTCGTTTTCAGCAACTTGGCTGGTCTCTCAAAGTCAAAAGTGGTTTCATCGGTGGATGAGTTGCTCACAGTTTTTGAAGGGCACTCTGAAGACAAAGATTGTTGCAAGGTCTGTGTCTGTTCTTGAAGGGCACTAGCAATGTCTTGTGAGAGAAACTCTTGGTCATCAAACAAGTTCAAGTTCAAGGGACATTCATCTGGAAATAAATTGTAATCATCCATTTCCTATAAATAAAACAAAACAAAAGAGGAACACAAAAGGGTTAAAGGATTTATGGATTATGATCATCTATTTGGGCATTTGAAGAATGGAAGAATGAAAATGATTTTTTTTTTCTTACCAAATCGGATAACCAGCTGGTTGCTGATCCGTCCATTGGTTTGTTCAATTCCTCCATCATAATTAGGGGTCACTGAAATGGAATTAGCAGCAACACTTTCTTTCGCTATTCTAGGCTATTCTACCACTTCACTTCCACTCGGTGCGGAAACGAAGTTAACTTTGTTCACTCTTTATAGCTGTAGTTCTCTAGCTTTTCAATCCCTCCTCAACTAGCCATAATCAAAGGGTTTTGTTTATTATTAAGAAATAAAGCACGTGTTGACAATCTACTAACTCATATGAATTGTTGCTGCCAATGTCATCATTTATATATTTATATTTATGTAATAATTGTTTTAAATTATATTATAGATATGAAATATTTAAGGATTTTGTTCATGTTCAAAATATGATTTAGTTGATTAACTATATGTTTATTTGGATAGAGCCTCTAAAGTCATGATAAACTATGAAAAGGTGAGTTAATTTTGATTTTGATTAAGTTTTGCATATTTGAATTCTTTTTAAAATCATGGTATAAATAATTATGATGCATAGAAATCATTGGAAAGTTAAGTAAAAATAACTCCTACTTCTACCAAATCAATTTTACAATAATTAATTAAATAAAATTAATTTCATTCAAAATTAATTTTGTTACTATAATTCAAATACATATAATCTGTGTTTAATAAGATGATTTTTTTAACCACATTCTTTTCATTTACATAACTAAAAATATTATTTAAGGATTCAAACACAAGACCACATACAATGATTTTGTTCCTAAATTTTTGTTCTTTTCATATATAATAATTTTTATGTTTAATTACACTTTTTTCTTCCTAAAATTTTTCAATATCGTAAAATTTGTCTTTCAATTTACAAAACATTGCAAATTTTGTTCATACTTAGAAAAGCCATCACAACTAACATATTTTTAGCAATTTTTTAATTTAAATCACTGCAATTAAGATAATTTTGTCATGATTTTTCTACGTGAGAATAAATTTTTTGTTATTTTGATAATTGGAAGGAAAATTTTGACAATATAAAGCCTTGAAAAAATTGTAATCAAACGTGCTTTTTATAATCATATTGTTTTTATAATCTTTTCCGTCACATTTATGTTATTACTTTCTCTTGTTTGTCTTATTATGAGACAAATTGTATAAGTTTATTTTATAAATATAATTTCCCGATTTGTTCTGCGTTGGATGGGAACACGGGCAATTATTAAATATATCATTCAAAATTCGTACGTGATGTGAAATATATAATAAATATAGAAGAGACTCAAGGAAATCTATAATCTTATACGTGCCACCCTGTAGCTGGAAAAGTGGAATATGAATCATGTGATGTCAACGTATTCATCTCAATAATTGAGACAAGTAGTCAGTCAAGCCCCAATTAATTAGTATCTGATTGTTTAATTAAAAAATTTAAGATGATTTTTTTTATTAATTATGCTATATTACACAAACACATGGCCAGGTATCTAGTTCAAAAGTAAATATTACCTAACTTACTGGCTACAAAGTAAAGCTCCAATTATATAATACTCATTCTTTTCTAAAAAAAATTATTTATGCTAACAAGAAAATTAATTAATCATATTTAATTATATTAATTTTAATTATTTTTTAAAATTTATTTTTTATTAGAACTTGATATTAAAAATAAAAATAAGTCATTAAAATTAAAATCTTAATTAAATAAAAAATATTTTAAGGATAATAACATTAAATAAGATAAAATTAATTAAAGTATTCTTATATTCAAAAAAATGTTTTTTCTTATATTTAAGATTAGAATAATATTAGTTGCGGGTTCTGTCTTACCTAGTTTAATCATGTTTTACGGTTAGGTAAATAAGTAGATATCTTAGAATATTAAATTACACTAATAGATGGTTATATTGTAGAATCTATTGTTGGATTGAAAAATATTACCGTATAGATTATATTCATGAAATTTATATTAGTTCTAAATTATTTAACATTTCATTAAAATATGTTATGATTAATGTCGTACATATTTTTGAAATATATAAGAATAAAAATAATTTGATTATCGATTTGTCAGTCTAAAATTTATAATATAAATTTGAAATATCTCAACCTGTCTTTGATTTTTATATTCTAGATAAGTATTTTCATTTGGAAACAATCTTTTTTAAGATATTATTAAACTTGCCGACCAAAAATAAAGATATTAGTAAACTTTAAATATGAGAATCTCTTTGCAGAAGAATTTGAACTTTGAAGCGTGATGTTGCAAGAGATTTAGTCTCTTCTACTGCACTTATCCCCGTTTATAATATATTACATCCAGTGAAACGATACTTGTGCTACCATTGTACAATAAAATATATAATTAAGATTATGTTTTTAATATATTTTAGTTAATTTTTAATTTTTTTTATTAGCTGAAATCTATAAATAAACTTTTTTTAGGAGTTCCTTAATAGCTTTTAACCTTTTTAGAGATACTACTTGAAGTAGTATTAAAATACTAGTTTCTAATTTTTTTATACTTTTTTATCTTTATTTTTAATATATTTATTTAATTTTTTAGTTATATTTTTAAATAAATTATAATTTTATTTTTTTTATCATTTTACACTTTTCAATTACTTTAAATAATTAATTTTATTAAATACTTATAATTTGATAAGTTAATTTATCAGCTTCTAATTAATTTTTCAACTAATTTTATTGAACATAGCCAAAGAAAAAAAAAATAAAAGAAAAAAAAATAAATTTAAATTGCGCCTTAAGAACACTAATTAACAAAATCCTATTTTAAGAGCGGGGCCGAAAAGATGTATAATAATAACTAGGAAGTTTTTAATGCATTTAACAAGTATTTAAGTGAAATATATATATATATATATATATATATATATATATATATATATATATATATATATATATATATATGTTTGGATACTATTGCAAATTTTGAGGTTTTTAAAATTAGAATAGTTTTTTAGTTTGATTTTTTTTTTAATTTAAATTCTAATACCAAAACTTACATCTAATTAATTACACAAATTTTTATTTTTGCATTTAGAATCATTTGGTGTTGTATCATTTTTATTTTTTTTTTCCATTTAGACTCATTTATTTGGGAGTGAATGAGTCATTGAAATTAAAATCTATATTAAATAAATAATATTTTAAGATAGACTCAATTTAAAATTAATTAAGATTTATTTATATGTAAATTCAATACAAAATATTTTTTTTCTTATATTCAAAGGCAAAGGAAGTATATCATTATGAACACTCTAGATGATGTCAGTAGAGGTTCATGATGATTGTAACAATTGTTGTAACTCTTTTAGGAGAGAAAATAAAATTGAATTATTTACAAACTAATTTTTATTTTAAAAAATGAGCTAAGAGTGTTTTGAAATTGAATTAAAATTTAGTTCAAATTTATTTTATAGTTGAACATATTTTATTTTAAAATTTACATTTTAAAACTAAAAATTGAAAAACTCACAAATTTCCTTAAACAAACATTAAAACATCTCTTTTCATTTCTTTTTATCGAGTAAATAGGCATTTTGGTCCCTAATTTTTTACCCCTTTTGTAAATTAGTCCCTATCTTTTTGAAATGTAAAAAATAGTCATTATCTTTGCATCCGTTATGCAAATAAGTCTCTACCGCTAAAATCCAATTTCCACTGTTAGTCATATGTCTATGTGGCAAGTTTTTGTCCATGTAAGCAAACTCATGTGACAAATCTTTGGACTGAATTGAAAAATTATGATAAGTTAGGGTTTAGGGCCATTCAAAAATTAAGTAAACCCATTTTCCCCAAAACGATTTCACTGCCTTAGACAACAATTGCATTGGGTTTTTTCACTGTGATCCAAGAACGTCTCTTTGTATTCCCTCTATTTTCCAGTCGTGGTCTCTGTCGTTCTAATCATCAACCCCTCCCTCTGCCAGTAGCGAACGTTTCTCAGCATTCGTTGGTCATTGCTACTCTTCGTGCTTCGCTCTTCACTCAGGTTTGCGTCATGTACGTTATCATTTGAAATTTTTGTGTGTTCGTTTTCATTGTTGCTCCAGGTTCACATAATGTATGTTATCATTTTCATTTGCAGTCATTTACATTGTCATTTTTGTTTTCGTGTTCATCGCCCTGTTGTGCGAAAGGTTTTGTTTCGTGGTTGTTTTGCGTTTTTGCATTTTTGTTTTTCGTTTTGGTCTCTGTTTTGGTGAACCAGTTCGTCATTTTGCTCTTCATTCATATAAAAAGTTGTGATGTGTTGATTAAGGTTTGATGAAGAACGATTTATATTCTCTTGTATTTTTGGGCTTTTATATGTTGAAAGGTTTTGATATAGCATGGATTCATTGTTATTCTATTTTATGGTCCTTTATTATTTTGATTTATGATGCTCTATTTTTATACATGACATTGCATTTTGTTGTGTGATGTGCCTATGTTTGAGTTAGGTTTTTTATTTCCTAATATATGGTATTGTTTGTGATTTCTGATTGTGTAGAATGGATGTCAAGATAACTTTAATATTGCATCATGAAGGAAGATTCACTCCACGTGCCAGTGATGGAAAGGTTGAATATATAGGCGGAGAATTTGACGTTTGGGAGGATATATCTGCAGATTACATGAACACATTTATCCTATGTGATCTGGTGCAAGCATGTAAGAAGTATAACAGGATAGGAGATTGTTTTTGGTTGATTGATAAGGAGTTGTACAACAAATGGAGATATATTATACTTACTGAAGGATGCTTTGGAAAATAAGAATGAGATAAACATTTATTTTCATCATGAAGTAGATCCAATTCTAGAAGAAGTCCCACTGATGTTGGACTTGAAATGTCATCCAATTCCAGAAGCTAGTAATGAGGATGATTTAGATGATGTACCTGTTGCTGGCCATGAGGAAGGTACATTTTAATTGATCTCTACTTGGTCCAACATGGTTTGCATAATTTTGGAATTTAATGTTTATAATTGATTAATATAATTTATTTGTACTTGGTCACCATTGATGTAGATGTTAATGGTGGAGAGAAAGGTATTAACGTGGACGTTGGTGAAGAAAGAGATGTTGGTGGTGGCGATGAGGAAAAGGTTGGTAATCCTGACGATGAAGATGACAATGATGAGGATGAGTGGTTTACTGACTTCTCTTGTATGAGGAAGGAAGTTGAAGTTGAATATGAAATAGATGGTTATCATTCAAAGGAGCTCAAAAATCCCATTAGTAGTGATGATGAAGATGAGGATGTTCACAAAGTTTATCCTTAATATAATGAAAGTAGTCGATTTGGTGAAATGAAGTTGGAAGTAGGGATGGAGTTTGGTACTCTTGCTGAATTTAAATATGCCTTGAGGGAGTATAGCATATTCATGGGCAGGGAGTTCAAATGGAAGAAGAATGAAAAACAAAGGGCTAGAGAAAAATGCAAGAAGGCATGTTGTAATTGGGAGATCTATTGTGCAAAGAATGAACACAAAAACTGTTTTCAAATCAAGTCATTTAAGCATGAGCATAAATGCTACAGAGAAATAAAAAAACAAAAGAACAAATAGAGAGTGGGTGGTCAACAAACTTAAGGCCAAACTCAGAATCCAGCCAATCCTTAAATGTGTTGAAGCTTTGGATTATTTAAAGCAAGAGTTTGGAGTTCACATTAAAGTTACAAAGATGTGGAGAGCCATGAAAGAAGCAAAGCAACTAGTAGAAGCGAGTGAGAGGAAACAATATGCCAAAGTATTTGACTATGTACATGAGTTGTTGAGGAGCAATCCTGGATCAACAGTTAAGATCAACATAATGCCAAGTCTAGAAGGTCCACCACAATTTCAAAGGCTATATATTTGTCTTGTTGGCTGTAAAAAGGGGTTTGTTGCTGGATGTAGACCATTCATAGGTCTAGATGGATGTTTCCTAAAAAGTGCATTTGGAGGAAACTTGCTCTTTACTGTTGGGGTTGATGCTAATAACCACATCGTTGTTATTGCTTATGTTGTGGTAGACGTGGAGAACAAAGAAAATTGGAAATGTTTTTTAACTTTGTTGCATAAAGATCTTGGGGATTATGTACAGAATGGGTGGAATTTCATGTCAGACATGCAAAAGGTATGACATGAAATGATTTGCAATTATTATCATAAGTTAGGGATTTAATTGCAGTTAATGACATAAGTTATGGACTACTTTATTTTTTCAGGGACTTATTCCAGCTTTGCAAGAAGTCATGCCTGGTGCACCTCATAGATTTTATGCCTTGCATCTTTGGAAAAATTTTATTAAGCAATAGAAAAGCAAGGAACTTAAAGGAATTGTGTGGCAATGTGCAAAGTCGACTACTGTTGCTGAGTTTGAACACATTTGAAGACAATCAACTTGCAAGCTTGGGAATACTTGAATAAATGGCCTAAGGAAGCATGGAAAAAAGCCCATTTCAATACAATACCCAAAGTGGACAACATATGCAGAAACACATGTGAGGTCTTCAATGCCAAGATTTTGCAGTATAGGAGCAAGCCTATTCTCACCATGCTTGAACAAATTAGATGTTACATCACGAGAACCATGGCTGCCCACAAGGTTAAACTTTCTGGAAAACCTGGACCATTATGTCCAGTTCAATACAAAAGACTAGAAAAGGAGATTCATTTTGCTAATCAATGGACTCCAATTTGGTGTAGTGATAACATGGGCGTGAGATATGAGGTCCACATGTGGGGGGAAAAAGTTGAGGTCAATTTAGCTGAATGGACATGCACTTGTAGAGTTTGGCAACTAACAGGTTGTGTTCTGTATATTTTTTCTTTTTTTCATTTGTAACCTACATGTGTGCTGATTTTACAACTTTGATGTAGGGATGCCATGCCGACATGCCATTGTAGCAATAAGTCACAAAAGAGGCAAGCTTGAGGACTTGTGTCATGACTGGCTGTCCATAGAGGCTTATAATAAGACATATCACCTTTTATTCAGCCAGTCCAAGGACCACAATATTGGGCCCATACACAGTATGCACAACCTTTTCCACCACATAAAAAGGTTCAAAGAGAAAGGCCTAAGAAAAATAGAAGGAGAGATGTAGATGAAGACAATGTCATAGGACATAGGGCAAAGAGGAAACTGTCTGACTTTACATGTGGAAGGTGTGGCCAAACCAATCATAACATCAGAAGCTGTAAAAATATTGGAGTTCCTATTAGGCCAAAGAAATATGTTGCACCACCAACTTTAAATCAGGATGACAACCTACTAGCTCAAGATGAGCAAGCTTTGAATGAGGCTAAAGTGTAAATCATGAAGATTTTGATGATGTCAAGAAGAATTAAGAATTTGCTTGAGAAAGGGGGAGAATGTAAATCATGCATGCTTTGATGGTGTCGAGAAGAAATCACATGTTTGTCATCATCAAAAAGGGGGAGAATGTGAATGTATGTATACATGATTTTGATGATGTCAAAAGAAGAATCAAAAAAAGCTCATTTTGCTTCAATATTAATACAAGATTGTTTCAACAAACAAAGCCTTGATTTAAGATTTCTTCAAGATCAAGCCTTGCCTCACAATGAAAGGTTTCAAGTCATTCAAGGCACATGTAATCGATTACCAATACATGTAATCGATTACCAATGGTTTGAAAGTGTATAATCGATTACACATCATATGTAATCGATTACCAGAGACTCTGAACATTGGGAATTCAAATTTTAAATGAAGGGTCACAATTGTTCAAGAAAAACAACTGTGTAATCGATTACACTAATTCTGTAATCGATTACCAGAGAGGATTTTCAAGGAATATCGCCAACAGTCGCATCTTATCATTTGGATTTTGAATGGCCATCAAAGGCCTATATATATGTGTGACTTGGGACGAAATTGAGGAGAGAGTTTTGATTTATCAAAATGTTTATCCTCTCAAAAGATTGAGAGAATTTTGCTTGGCAAAAATGTCTTATCCTCTCAAAAGACAATGAAAGAGATTTCAAAAGAACTTCGTTGTCAAATGCTCTCTCAAAAGAAATCCTTGACCAAACACTTGCAAAATCTATAAGGATTCTTACATGATCTTCATTGTAATATTCTTCTCTTGAAGAGAGAATTCTTCTTCCATTCTTCTTATTCAATGATATTGGTTAAGAGATTGTGAGTCTCTTATTGTAAAGCATCTGAACACAAGGGATGGGTTGTCCCTGTGTGGTTCAGACTTTGTAAAAGAAATTTACAAAGATAGTGGAAATCTCAAGTGGGTTGCTTGAGTACTGGACGTAGGCACGGGAAGTGGCCGAACCAGTATAAAATTGTGTTTGCATTTTCTCTTCCCTTATCTTATTTATTTTGTTGCAATCAATTGTGTCTTGCATGTTTAAAGAACATTGTTAAATTGATTGTTGTTGCTTCTTCTGCATTCTAAGCCTATCCCTCTTAAGATTATTGAGGCCGCAAGGTCCAACATGAAGAAGCTGCTGCTCATGTTCAAAAAGGTCCGGTGGAGATTAATTTATCTCAGCCTAATTTGTCACAAGATAGTGACATGGAGTTCATGGTAAATATTTTGTTCTCCTAAAACTAACCAATTTTTTTATATATATTGCAAGTGTTATTCATGTTTGGCATTTGCATGTAGGTCCCTACACCTATTGTTGATGTTCCACCAGTAGCAAGGTATAAGCTAAACATAAGAAGACCCAAACAAAAGAACATTTCAGACACTTCAACAGTAGACGCACCTGTTGTGGATGGCCCACCAACAGCACCCTTACTTTTCATGCCAACACCAAGGTTCACTAGAAGGAAGGCTGCTAATAAAGATCTAGTATAAAAATGAAGAAAAGTGAAGACTCATTTCTTGTTTTATTTTGTTATTAGGATGTGTAGTTGGATATGACTAATTTATATTTAGTAGGTATTAGTTTATGTTGTGTACTTTGGTACTTTAAATTTGAAAGCTTGAACGATGTAAACATTATGGTACTTATCTATGAAAGCTTGAGTTATCTATTTTGGTTTATGGTGTGAAAGCTTTATATGGTGTAAAAGTTTGCTCTGCTGAAGGATTGCTTGTAACCTTACAACAGCTTGTAGAGTTTGAAAAATAATCACATGATTTAATGTCCTGATTCTTTTCTTTCTCTTATAATTTACACATTGTTTTGGAGCTAGAGCTTCATGTATTTGAACTTCGAATTAGAGAGAGAACAATGAATGACCATTACTTTTAGTGCTTTTTCCCCCCTGATTGGTTTTTCAATTTCTCAGACATTTGCTACTTCACTAACTTCAAGAAGCTATACAGTTGGAATTATGTGTTTTATTACTTGAACACTTTTGATAAATGGGGTTAATGGACAGTCCGAACTTTGTAAAAAGAAGCATGATGCCTAATCCTTTAGCCCAATCTATTACTTATGAGAAGAAGTGGAGCAAAATAAAATAAAAGGGGGACAAGTTCAATATTTGCAAATATTTTACATATAGCAATTAGAGAAATCGACATGTCTTATGAGTCAGCTATTTGACACATTTTCTGTTTCTATGTGTACTCATTTGCTGCATTACCATTTTCAAGGGATATTACCTTTTTGTTCTCATAGAGGCACACAAATATACTGCTTCATAGTAGTTAGACATCATGTTGCTAAGGAAACATGGAAAGTTAAATTTCTGCATGATAGTAAGCTAATGCAATAGGTTCTTGAAGTAGCCGTTTTGCACTTGAGCTGATAGTCTACGGAAAACTTGGTGTTGATCACAACTTGATTGTGTTGGATCAAGTGGCCTCAGAATAATTAAGAAGGGAGAGGGTTGAATTAATTATTAATTTGCCTTGACTAATTAAAAAACCTATCATTCTTAATGTTACTAGATTCAATTAGGCTTTTACTACTAAGTTAAGAAAGTAAAGAACAGAAACAGAAACTTAACCAAAAGTAAAAGCGGCAATTAAAAGTACACAGCAGAAAATAAAGAGTGTAGGGAAGAAGAAGACAAACACAAGATTTATACTGGTTCGGCCACAAGCCGTGCCTACATCCAGTCCCCAAGCAACCTGCGGTTCTTGAGATTTCTTTCAACCTTGTAAAATCCTTTACAAGCCAAAGATCCACAAGGGATGTACCCTCCCTTATTCTCTTTGAAAAACCAAGTGGATGTACCCTCCACTTGAACTGATCAACAAGAGATGTACCATCTCTTGTTCTTAGTATAACAATCCCCAAGTATATGTACCCTCCTCTACTTGTACCACAAAAGATGTACCCTCCAATGTGTTGGGACAAAGAATTCTCAGGCGGTTAGTCCTTTGAATCTTTGTAAGGGGAAACAAAAGATATCTCAAGAGGTTAGTCCTTTGAAATCTTTTGCTTAAGGGGAAGGGAAGAATCAAAAGAATTCTGAGGCGGTTAGTCCTTTGAATCTTTTGTAAGGGAGAAGAGAGACACAAAAGAATTCAGGCGGTTAGTCCTTCGTTCTTTTGGCAAAGGGAGAAGAGAATGAAAAAGATGAATAACACAAGTTTTTGAACAAAGAACTTTTCTTGGAAGAGAAAGTGTTGATAAAAAACTTTTAGAAAGATGAAGAGAAATGAATCAGAAAATTTTGTAGAAACATATTGAAAGATTGATTGAAAGATGTTGAGAGATGATGTTGTAAAGATTGAAAGATAGATGATTCAAAGATGATTGATGATTATTGATTCTTTGATGATCTTGATTCATTGTTGAAACTCATGCCATGGTCACATATTTATAATCTCTTGATGACTCAAGTCAAAGCTTGTGACTCTTGGCAATTTCTTTAAAACTAGTCACTTAAAAAGTTGTGACTTTTGCAAAAATCTTCAGAAACAAGTCACTTGAAGAATTGTGACTTTTGGAAATGTATTTTTCGAAATCAATCACTGGTAATCGATTACACATCAACAAATTTGACTCTTCATTTTGAATTTTGAAAATTAAAACGTTTAGAAGCTCTGGTAATCGATTACAAGTGTTGTGTAATCGATTACACTAGTTTAAAATGATTTAAAACTGTTAAACACAAGTTGTAACTCTTGAAATTTGAAATCTTAACGTTTTGAAACACTGGTAATCGATTACTATCTTTTGGTAATCGATTACCAGAGAGTAAAACTCTTTGGTAATGATTTTGTGAAAACTTCTTGTGCTACTCAATGTTTTGGAAAACTTTTTTAGTACTTATCTTGATTGAGTCTTCTCTTGATTCTTGAATCTTGAGTCTTAAATCTTGATCTTGATTATTCTTGAAACTTGATTCTTGAATCTTGAATCTTGATTCTTGAGAACTTGATTCTTGAATCTTTGGAATTTGATTAACTCTTGATTCTTTGGCATCATCAAAATAACCTTGGAAGGCATTGCTTCCACAGATTGTGGGCTCCTGGTGGAATTTAGATAATAACCATGTATACTGAATGTGTATTTAATAGTAAAGACTTAATTATATTTTAATGAGTTATGAGATTCCAAAGAACAGATTCTGCATGAATGGTAGTTACTAGAAATAACATACTTAAACATAGGGTTTAGCTAGGCCTGCTCTCACTGTTAGATGTATCACTAAAATTCTCTGATTGAGATGCACAGAGGCAGAGGTACTTGTGCACTGGATACTAAATCAAAAGCATGTAAAGTACTCATAATCATAGTAGTGGGAGAAGGTAGGTAGATGAGTGAGACATATCATATTTTTCATGAAGCCAAAGGACTAGGGAAAAACAACAAGAAAAATGTTGATGAAGCCAAATTAACTCAAATTTCTACTGGTTGTCAATAAAAAAATGCCAAGAAGCATTATAAGCAGAAAATATGGCAATTACTCTGTTGTACCGCATCTGATAGTAGTAGACTCCAACAATTAATAATTTAATAGAATATCACTGGTCTTAATCCTAACTTAATCTGTATATTTTTCTGTCAATGCATAGCAGGCCAATGAGACGCACATAACTGATCAACACGCACATAACACATAAGAGCCGACAAGGAGGCAAGGTGAAGAAGTGGCAGAATGCCAGAAGTAATAGAAGTTGCGCTTATAACACATAAATGAATATGTTTAGATAATGATAAATAAATAAAAATAAAATTATATTTAATTGAAGTGGGTTAGGTGAATTGATTAAACTACATTTTCCCCTTTAATTAGCAAACATCAACGTAATCAACACCAGAAAAGTATAACCAATTATATGATATTTGATCAAGTTGAGCATCATTCTATTGTTCTACAAAGTAATTGACAGTCGATAGACCCAAATCAAATTTCAAATGAAAAACTTGAGGAACTGCAAAGTAGCTGATAGTAGCAACAAAAACTTGAGGAACTTCATTCACAATATTTCTTCAGCAAAACAACACTTATAATATCAGAAGATGTTACGACAAATTTTTTCTAAAATATATTCCCCCTAAAACTAACATAATTAAAATTGAAAAACCTAACAACACAATGTTTGATATATTTCTCATTTTCTTCTGCAATGCTTCAATTTGTAGTTTCAAATCATCTACTATCATTGATTCTCTTGTGATAGAAGAAGGATTAGAAACTTGGTTTTCTTCTTCAACCCATTGAAAAAATTGTCAGTTATCTGGGTCTGTTTGGGGCAATGCACAAGTATAGAATAACCTTCCTGGGTTCCTCCTTGTTCTTGCAGTTCGAATAACTGCACATCTTTCATGGTGGCATTGGCGAATGGTTCAACCAGAAAATGTAGAAGAACTGTCACTTGCAGACATGGAGAAATCAAAGCCCACTAGGAAGAAGATGGAGTGAGGGGAGGAAAAAGATGGAGCGAGGGGGACAAATAAGACCAGGGAGAAACACACACTTAAGACTCCACCATGTTGGAATTGAGAGGAGAGAAGCTTTAGAAACCCTAATTTGAGGAAGAAGAAGCAAGTGAAGAAGAAAATATTTGACAACTTTTTAAATTTTGCATCAAAGTCCAGTGTACGTATCACAATCTGGGACAATTTGTCACATTGGATAGTCTATGTGACATTAAAATTGCCAACAATGCACCTCACTAATGACATTACTTTTAAATTTAACGACAAGGACTATTTTGTAAAAATTATGCAAAGATAGGGACTATTTTTTACATTTCAAAATGATAGGGACTAATTTGCAAAAGAGGTCAAAAATCAGGAACCAAAATGCCTATTTATTCCTTTTTATCTAACAACTTTAGAGAATAACAAAAATTAAATAACATAATTAGTATCTTCGTTTATATTAAAAAGTTAGAGTTGTTGTTATTGTCTGCCAAGGAGAAGGTTGATCTTGAGATTTTATGGCACATAATGAAATATTAATTAAAAACTTTTTATATTTAAGTATTTAAAAATAGACACGTAATATCATAAAAAATATTTTATTTTATTAAATAAATAACATAATTTTAATAAATCTAGAAAATATATATCTTATTTTTTATTTAATTTACTTTTATGTTATTGTTTATTTTTTAATTTATATTTTAAAAAAATTATATACACATAAATATTTATATATAAAATAATCATGATAAATGGACATATCGGGAGGTAAATTTGACTCATGTGATCCTTGTTGACGCAAAAGATAAGAATGATTTAAAATAGGTGATATTATATTTTTGAAACCAATTCACACTCCCGTCAAATTTTACCGAGTTTAGGTAAACTCGCATGGATATATATTTTTAAAATATTAATTATATTTATGATTTAATTTTTTTTAATATTTGATCCCATAAAAAAAATTCTCTAACTCCATCATTATCATCATCAACTTCAACTTATTTATAAAAATAATATAGAATAATATAAAAAATTATATTTTTTTCTTAAATAAAAATTAGATCTCTTTTAGTGGTGAGCCCAATATCGTCAGACCTCTAAACAATCCTTAGAGCTGACCCTAAGTGAGATAAAGGTGGAAATGATTCAAGAACATATTTGAGATTTAAAAAATGAATAAAAATATACGAAAAAGTAATGAAGGATTAAAATTAATTTTATAAAGATTAAAAATTAAATTTAATAATTTTCTTGGGGCCAAAAATATTTTTAAATTAACAACACTTGGTTTACAATTACGTGACAACCAGGTCAGCTGGGGCAAATAAATATATATTTGAGGGGTACATATGCATTCCCTAACTTTGAGAAAATGTAAATATAAATTTATTATTTTATCTTTATGCCGTTTCAATTTTTTTTAATCTTTTTGCCCCCTCTATTTTTATAATTTGAACCCACAACTCCTAATTTTTTATCACTAGCTTTTTTTTTTCTTAAGTTTTACTTTTTTTCATCTCATTAAGTACTTTTATACTTTATTTTGCTGCACAATTCATTCCATTTTTAGCTCACTGTGCTTAATTTTAATTTTTGTCTTAATAATAATAATAATAATAATAATAATAATAATAATAATAATAATAATAATAATAATATTTTTTAAAAATAAATTCCCCAATTAGGCCAGGTGTTGGATCTGCCATTGCACATAAGCAATCCATATATACGATGTTAACATGTGTTGGCACTTAAAAATGATTTTGAATAGCCGATGCAATGAAACAAAAAGATAAGATTGTTACCGAATTGTAAACATAATGATAAAAATAAATATATTTAAATATATTTTGAATTTATCATTATTTGAAAGATTGTAATATGAGGAAAACAGAATCATTGGAAGTCAACCAAAGATTGGCCTATCATGGGTCCGAAAAACTTGGAGCTAAGTTAGTTTTAAGGGATAGAGGTAGTGAAGATAAGCTCAACTGAAGCTGCCTTGAAGATAGAAGCAGAAATCGGAAGACGAGGGACTGGGAATGAGAATAATACTAGTTGAAACTTTTGTAAATTAGCCGAAATGGATAGTATAGCAATCAATTAGTGGCCTAATGTGTACAAGCACATTCAATAGCAGTTATTTCTCATATTCTATATAAATAGGTGTTTAAAAAAACATTGGCAACACACAATTAATCAATACAATTATCCTCTTTTTCGGTTATTCTTCTTTCAATTTATTTGCTTTCTGTTTTACACTTTCAAAGTCATTTATCTTTTTTTCGTTCAAATTATCTCTAAGTTTTGTTATAATTCACTTCCAACTAAGTGCTTTTCCCAAGTAACTTGGGAACTCATTTCACTTGAGAGATAGATCTCCCATTTTAACTCATAAATCGCTTGATCACAAATTCAAGTTTTAAAATAGTATTGGTGTAAAAGTTAGTTGAAACACCTTCTACTAGCCTTATTATTTCACACGACAACAACATGTATTATAACTTTGTTAGACATGCAAACACTTAAAAGATCTAATTTAACCAAAGGCACTGAAATGTATGACAAAAAATAAATGAAAGATAAAAAGAGGCCAAATATATTATAAGAACTAAATGAAATTCAAGAATTTAATCAAAACAAAAATATGCTTAACCCAATAAAGTATGTATATCAATCATCCTCAACGTTTTTGTCTGTATCTACCATTAGATAGATGCTAGCTTGCTCATTGTTTGAACTATTTCTTTTTTCATTGTATGAGTCATCCTAGGTGACCAATAGACTCTTCTTTTTCTTGTCTCCAAAGTGTCTTTTTCTTTTTAACTAAGGACATTTTGTCTTCATATGTCTTGGTCTTACACTTGAAGTAGATGATCTCTTTGCTTTCCTCCTTGTTTTTCTTTTTAAATCTTGTATCTTTACATTTGGAAAAAGTATTAGAGCTTTCCTTTCTTCCTCATCATCTGTTTGAATTTTCTTGACATAAGGGCCACTTCATCATTTGTGGATCCTTCAAAACTATTATTTGAGTCGTCAAACTCAGACATTTGCACCTTTAAAGCATTAGATGAGCTCTTTCTTTCTTCATGTCTAGAGTTGGTTTCTCTAGTTTTGAGGGTATTGGAGTTTCTTTTAGGTAAATGATCCATGTCCTAAAGATGAACTTCATGGACTCTTAGGATACCTAATAGTTCATCCCAAGCTAGGTTTTTAAGTTTCTAGCTTCTTGGATGGTTTTTATTTGTTCCCACACCTTGGGAAAACTATCTAGGATCTTCAGGTTGATATAAGATTTGGTGAAGATGTGTCTTAGAGCTTCAAGTCCATTTCGAAGGACTTGCAGTCTCCCAAATATATCATCCACAGATTCCCCTTCCTTCATACATAAGCATTCATAGTGAATGCTTACGCGCTCTCTGTGATGCTAATCGGCAAGTGCACTGAGTCGCACAAGTAATATAAAATGGTAAGAATCGAGTATCGTATTCACAAGGAACTTGTTTCACTCAGAAATGGTTGTTCAGTAAGCAAACATTTGTACACCATCAAAAGTGAAGTAAATATCAAGTTGGAGTTTTGTATGGAAACCTAGTTAACTATGAACTAAATATCTATGGTTTGAGAAGTAAAAACAGTCAAGTGAGAAAGTGTTGGGTTGTTCTACTGAATCTACCTTGATGTTGCTATATATTTTTCTCTATTTAATATTATCTTAGTGTTCTTATGCTAAGAAATTACCCAAACCAAGATCCCTCGAGTGAATGGGCCTAACTCTCTTTAAACCTCGTCCTTGATCCCCCAACAAACTCAGCCTAAAAGAGTTGCATTAAGTCTGCAACATAATATGAACTAAATCGCTGCACTCCATTCCTAGACATACAGTTTTCTAGCTTGCTCTATCAAGTTTTAAGGCTTTAAAGAACTTTCCAATGCTAAAAATCCTAACTATACATACAAATGGGTGGTCAAGCCAAAAGCATGTAAAAATAAGTGTAAATAGAAGCAATGAACACATAAAAACAACATTAAATAGATAGTGAAAAAGTATTACATCAAAGGTTCAGCAGAACTCTCCAACCAAGAGGTTTAGCCTTCCATTACAAGTAATGAACTTTCAGTACAAAGGATAGATTTTGAGGGAAGAAAATGGCTAAGGATGGTTGAGGATGTCTCCTTCAACCTCTAGAACCCTAATCTCACTCCTCTAACCTAGACTCTCTTGGTGGCTTTGTTTCTGTCGCTCTAACTTCTCCTTTGGATATGTTTTTCGACTCCTCCGTCTAGTTTTCGCCAACTTCAGTGTTTTAAAGGCTCTTTGACGTTTCAGATTCTGAAGGCTCGCTTAGCAAGATTGGCTTGCTAAGCGCGAGTTAATGAAATTTGGCTTAGCGAGCTGGGCGCGCTGAGCGTGAGAAGAGACAAACGACTTGCTGGGCGAGCTTGCGGCACGCTGGGCGAGCACATCTCTAACTGATCCTCTTCTAGGGTTTCCTAGCATGCTAAGCGAGCTGCATGCCTCGCTTAGCGGATGTCACTCGCTAAGCGCATATGTCTCGCTTAGTAAGACACCAGCTGCTTGAACTTTCTCTTATTTTAGCTTGAAATTGAAGTGATTTCAACATTAATTCACAAAATGAGAGTATCTACTATATAAAATCAAACTAAACATGAAGATATGTACAATTCCTATAAAAAGAACCATAAATTTGTGGAAAGATGCCAACTTTATGTAATTATTCAATACAAAAGTTAGTCATAAACAATGACTAACAAAATCCCCTAAATTTACAGTTTTGCTTGTCCTTAAGCAAATAAATAACAATTTACTTGTCTTCAAGTGACAGAATTTACAGTGGTTAATCAAAAGTGTGTTTGTTCCAAAACTTTCAATCACATGACATAAGTGGCAAGCAATACTTCAACCAACAGCTCTTCATAAATCAAAGATATGAACATGATCATTAAGTAGCACAAGTGAAATAAGCTAGCAAGCAAGACAAGTATCAAGGAAGGTTCATCAAACCAAATCCTCACGGTCACTGTTTCTCTCATAAGCATAAGTGTTTAAGGTAATTCTTCAAATCAACAACCAACACAAGTCTTAACTTTTGCATTTCATCTCATGCCATACAATTACAAACACACAAACTAAATATGAAGGACTTCTTTGGCTTGTAATGAGGTTGGGCTACAAATAATTCATGGTTTTTCTAGGATGCAAAATTTAGGTTTTGGGAGAGCATTCATCCTTAGATCAATTCTTTTCCTTTTATTCCCAGCTTCTATTGAAATGCCACAAACATATAAGACACTTAACTTAAGTAACAACACATACAAACTTGCTTATTCTTGAAACTTTTTTTTTTTATTTTAGCAGTTTTTTACTTACTGCTTCTTGACACTATTTCTGTGTTGTTACTTGTCTTACCACAATTATCATCACCCAATATCCTCCCCCAAATTAGGGGAAAATTTGCTTTGAACCATGATGCTCTTTTACAACCTAAAGAAAGGTAGATGGGGATTATAATTCAACTGGCTTATGGTTCAATTCAATCAATCATATTTAAGCTCAACATGGGTGTAAAGGATTCATCATTCATGAACAAGGTAAGTTATTTGGCTAAGTGGCTAATTCAATCAATCACGGCCTTCATCATTTCTAATATCATGCATTCATTCAGTATTCAGAGATTCATGCAAAAATCGATACTCAATGCTAGTTGTTCTCTCACAATTAAGGTTCACACACTCATCGGGTTATGGCTAATGATTACCTTCACAATTTACCTGTCAAACAAACTAACATTTTCAATCACGCCCCTAATTCATGTTCTTTCTCTTCTAATTACCGCATACTTATTCAAAGAACGTGATCTAACATCACAATTCACTCAAGTCATGCAATCAATCAATCAAGTTCAAACCAATCACAAACACCATAATTTTTAAACCAAAATAGACCACTGCATAAGATTTAAAAAACTGTAAACTGTTTTCAAACTGCAAAATGTGCTAAATAAGTAAATAAACTAAAACTAAAATTGAAATTTAAAAACTGTATCTAAATAGCAAAAAAAATAAATGAGTCCTGTCTTCAGTCTTCCTGTGCTGGTGCAGGCTCATCTCGAGGTGTGGAGGGGGCATCCTGGGTTGGCAAAGGTGTATCCTTTGCTGGAGTGGGCCAGGGATCCTAGGTGTTCTGCGCTGCTACCATGTTTGCAACATAATCTGTGTTTGTAGCGCCGTCTCCCTCCTCAGGTGCCTCAGATGGTGTGACAGTAGGGGTGTCTTCAGGCGTCTCCTCAGCCTCTGCCTCGGCCTCTGGTGTCGCCTCTAGCTCTAGCTGCGGCTCCTGGGCTGTAGGAGCCTCACCTCCCCCCAAATGAGAAGGCTAGACTCCTGGCCAGGCCACCTGAGCCATAAAATCCTCCATGCTGATGATGGGTCAATGTTGAGTCAAGTCATGAATACTCTGCATCACCAGCCATAAGCCATGGTGGAGGCTCTGCAGCATCGGCACAAGAAGGTCTGTGCTCTAAGCGGAGGGTCCGGAGGGTGCTGGGACTGGAGGTGCTAGTGGAGCTGGAGCAGAAGAAGAAAGGGTAGAAGCATCAGATCCCCTAACCCTGGTCTTGCGAGTCCCCAAAAATGTGATCGTGGGATCATCCGAGTTCCAACAGTTCTTCCTAATATATGCCAAATTAATGGCGGGGCTAAGGGGCTCGAAGGTCAACGAGTCCGAAATAACTCCCCTGGCGATGCATAAAGTAGTGATAAGAGCTGGGAAGCCAAGCCAGGAGGAGTTGGACTGGGCCATCTGAGAAATCTGGCCTAAGATGAACGAGCCCACGTCCATGTCCATCCTTGTGACAAGTACGTAAACTAACCTCGCCCTGTCCATATTCAGATCGAATGTGTGAGAGGTGGGAGCGAGGTTGGGATAGGACAAGATGCTTCAGGTCTGTGCCAGAGTAGTAAGATCCTTCCTCAGGAGCTTTCAGGGCGCTCCTTCAACATTTAAAACAAAACCACGCCCTGGAATACAGAGCTTGGAAGCAAGCTCCTGAGGATCTGGGTGCATGCTGCAAACCTTGTGTAGGTGGTGTATCGCTCCCCTGGCTCCAAAACCACGAGGGTCTCCAAGAAGGCATTCAACGTCTCCCCATCAAATTTAATCAGCCTTCCTCTCACCCTGACCTGCCTGGGTGATTTTTCCTTTGGGTCATATAAATTGGCATAAAATTCCTTGATCAAGGCCACATCAATGTGACTATCAGGCTGCCTGGTCAAGGCTTTATGCCACTGCCTCCTCTCAAGTTCCCGATGGAACTCATCATACTCCATAATGAATAAGTTAACGTTTCTCTCCAGAAGGATGTTCCTGGAGTGAACGTTCTGCTCGTATCTTTCCCAAGCGCCCTTAGAAATGAATCTAGTCTTATCATATGGCTCGCTAAGCCTTATTCAAAAACAGAGAATAAATTATGCTTAGTGAGTGGGACTTGCTTAGCGCATGAACAAAATTCAGAACAACTAAATTGCCTTGGGCTTAGCAAGACTGGCTCGCTTAGCCCAGGCTTATTCAAACATCAAAGGCATGGTAGCTTAGCGAGTATGACTCGCTTAGCCGCCAACAGAATACCAAAAGCCTCATAGACTCTGACCCAAGTAAACTAACTTGCTTAGTGCGACATGCCTGCTTAGCAAGTTCATACGAACTCAGAAACTAAAACTGGAAATTTAAACGCTCGCTAAGCCTATGTGCAGTGGCTTAGCGAGTTCATACATAAAAGCATAAATTTAAACAAAAATGATGAATGCGCTTAGCGGGACAGGGCTGGCTTAGCGAGTTCATCAGAAAACCTAGGAATTCATCCAAAATTGATGAACTCGTTTAGCGAGAACATCGAAATTTCCATAAAATTTGGGGCTTCGAAGCCCCTACTATCCAGTTACTTTCAGGCCTATTATTCTAATCAAAACACATGAAATGAACCTACATTATAGGTGAAATTAAAGCCCTAACAACATAAAGGCTAGGCCTTTGATTTTGAGGCCTGTTGGATGGTCCTCCTTGTTCTTTGTTGAATTGGTTTCCAGGATGAGACCTCCACTGCCTTTGATTCTGATTAAAATGGGCACCTTGATGGTAACATGAAAATCCACCTGTATTGAACCTTGGTCTGTGCTGATTTCCTATATAATTCACCTCCTTTGCAGTATCATCAAGCGGTATACAACAACCAGAATCATGTGCTTCTCCATATATGCTACAACCTCTAACCTGCAGAACTACTAAATGTGAAGGTTGAGTCGCTCGCAATTGAGTTGGCAGCTTACTAAGTGTCTTCGTCAATGATTCTAGTTGCTTGGCTAGCAGCTTGTTATGCGCCAACAATGCATCTTGTGAAGAAAGCTCTAGCAAGCTTCTCTTTGTAGGTACATGAGTTCGATCACGCAAAATAGCATGATCACTAGCAGTCATATTTTCAATAAGTTCCATTGCTTCTTCAGGGGTCTTCAACTTAATTTTTCCTCCAGCAGAAGCATCCAATAACTTCTTGGACTATGGTCTCAAACCATCTATAAAAATATTCATCTGAATCGGCTCGGAGAATCCATGAGTTAGTGTCTTCCGCAGCAAGCTACGGAATCTCTCAAGTGCTTCACTCAGGGATTCATCTGGAAATTGATGGAATGAGGAGATAGCTGTCATGCCTTCAGCTGTCTTGGACTCAGGAAAATACTTCTTAAGAAATTTCTCTACAACCTCCTCCCAAGTCTTCAAACTGTTTGCTTTGAAAGAGTGCAGCCACCTCTTGGCTTCTCCAGCCAAGGAAAATGAGAACAAGCTAAGCCTCACTACATCCTCTAGCACACCTGCAATTTTCACCTTATTGCAAATTTCTATATATGTCGCCAGGTGTGCGTAAGGGTCTTCATTTAGTAATCCATGAAATAAATTTCCTTGGATCAACTAGATCAAGGAATGAGGGTATATGATGTTGTGAGCTTGCACCTTCGGCCGCGCAATTCTTGTAAAGAATTGCGGCATGGTTGAGCTAGAATAATCTTCAAGAGTCACCGTCCGTGGTTGGTCTTCAGCCATGATATGTGCTACAGATGCACCTACTTCAGATTCTCTTAACTCTGGAAATACTGAAGATGATTCAGATGATTGAGCTTCCTCCAAACTTGGTTGTGCTGTCCTTTCTTGCAAAATTTTTCTCCTTCTCTCTGCGTTGTTTCTCCTGCAGGTGGCTTCTATTTCCAAATCTAATGGAGCTAAATTCCCTGCTGAAGAGTTACCTCGCATAGAAGAAGTACTAAACAGAACAACAATTAACCAAATCAAGAGAAAATAAATTCTAACTAACTATTCACAAAATCAACCAAAGAATAAAGAATAAATGTCTACAAACTGAACTATACTATCTAAGTGGAAGAAATTCCCTGGCAACGGCGCCAAAAACTTACTTACGCGCTCTCTGCGATGCTAATCGGCAAGTGCATTGAATCGCACAAGTAATATAAAATGGTAAGAATTGAGTATCGTATCCACAGGGAACTTGTTTCACTCAGAAAATGTATGTTCAGTAAGCAAAAATTTGTACACCATCAAAAGTGAAGTAAATATCAAGTTGGAGTTTTGTACGGAAACCTAGTTAATTATGAACTAAATATCTACGGTTTGAGAAGTAAAAATAGTCAAGTTAGAAAGCGTTGGGTTGTTCTACTGAATCTACCTTGATGTTGCTATATATTTTTCTCTATTTAATGTTATCTTAGTGTTCTTATGCTAAGAAATTACCCAAACCAAGATCCCTCGAGTGAATGGGCCTAACTCTCTTTAAACCTCATCCTTGATCCCTCAACAAACTTAGCCTAAAAGAGTTGCATTAAGTCTACAACATAATATGAACTAGATCGCTGCACTCCATTCCTAGACATACAATTTTCTAGCTTGCTCTATCAAGTTTTAAGGCTTTAAAGCACTTTCCAATGCTAAAAATCCTAACTATACATACAAATGGGTGATCAAGCCACAATCATGTAAAAATAAGCGTAGATAGAAGCAATGAACACATAAAAACAACATTAAATAGATAGTGAAAGAGTATTACATCAAAGGTTCAGCAAAACTCTCCAACCAAAAGGTTTAGCCTTCCATTACAAGTAATGAACTTTCAGTACAAAGGACATATTTTGAGGGAAGAAAATGGCTAAGGATGGTTGAGGATGTCTTCTTCAACCTCTAGAACTCTAATCTCACTCCTTTAACCTAGACTCTCTTGGTGGCTTCGTTTCTGTCACTCTAGCTTCTCCTTTGGCTCTGTTTTTCGACTCCTCCCTCTAGTTTTCGCCAACTTTAGTGTTTTAAAGGCTCCTTGACGTTTCAGATTCTGAAGGCTCGCTTAGTGAGATTAGCTCACTAAGCGCGAGTTAGTGAAATTTGGCTTAGCGAGCTGGTCGCGCTGAGCGTGAAAAGAGACAAATGACTCGCTGGGCGAGCTTGTGGTGTGCTGGGCTAGCACATCTCTGACTGATCCTCTTCTAGGGTTTCCTAGCACGCTAAGCGAGCTGCATGCCTTGCTTAGCGGATGTCACTCGCTAAGCGCATATGCCTCACTTAGCAAGACACCAGCTGCTTGAACTTTCTCTTCTTTTAGCCTGAAATTGAAGTGGTTTCAACATTAATTCACAAAATGGGAGTATCTACTATATAAAATCAAACTAAACATGAAAATATGTACAATTCCTACAAAAAAGAACCATAAATTGTGGGGAATATGCTAATTATATGTAACTATTCAATACAAAAATTAGTCATAAACAATGACTAATAGTGACGCATCAGAGTGACAACTTTTGTGAGTTGGACATCTTTTGTTCCTTCATAGTTGATGCTTAGAGAGTCTCAGATCTCTTTAGCCATCCTTAATCCACATATCTCATTGTATTCATTTTTGGAAAGGGCACATGTCAAGGTATAACGAGCTTTTGTGTTTACCTCAATTGCTGCCAGATCTTTGTTTGTCCATTCTACTTTAGGTCTAGGGATGGGTATGTCTCCATTTGTGATGATCAGCCAAAGCCTGTAGTGATTGGACTTGATGTACATCTCCATTCTATCCTTCCAATATGGGTGGTGCTCTCCTGTGAAGCCTAGTGGTCTTGTGAGAGATGCTCCCTCAATGGTGAACTAACCATTGTTGTTGTTATCTGCCATCAGGATATTTTTCGCTAGACACTGTCAGGTGCTCAACCCCCAAAGGCTAAGCTCTGATACCAAACTATAAAGACAAATATCATAAGAGGTGGGATTGAATTGAGATTTTAGTGAATTTTAAAACCTTTTTGTAATCCAACAATATTTTTACATCTAAAAAGGAAAATTTGTAAAATATATAACAAATTTTATAAGAAACACACTCAGCCGATGAAAAAGACAAGTTCATAAAGCACAACAAGTTTTCAAAAGCCTAAAAACCAATACAGGCCCTAGGTTAGTTAAAAGTAGAGAAATAAGAAGAAAATATTAGACACGGAGTTATACCGGTCCGTCTTTACCACTGAGACTATGTCTAGTTCTTGGTAAACCACAAAGTTTCATTAACTTCTCATAAGTTACAACTGTTGTTTCACAATCACTTTTGATTCTACAAATCAAGCTCTACCCAAGTTTGATTAACACCAAGTATTATTTCTACTACCAAGCCATTGTTGGTTCTAACCAAATTAGAATAGATTTGTGGTTGAATATTTCTCAGAGACTAAAACTAGAACCATCTTATAGATAGATGTACAAATTAATGTTTAGTTTTTTCTCTCAATATGTTCAAGGTGTTTTGAGAGTTTTTTCTAACTTTACAATAATAAACATAAAGCTTTTCGCAGAAAGAATGATGAATGTTTCTCGTGTAAGATTATATATTTTCAGTCTTCAAGGCTTCTAGTTTATATAGGTCTCATCCTTAAGTATTCGTGGTCTCGCAATGAGTAGATATCTTCACTTGATCTTCGTTTGATGAAAATGGTTGTTAGGAGCATTTAATACTAACAATAAATGCATGTCTTTTCCTCATGCAGAAAGTTCTCTCTTCAGCGCTTGCATTTTAAAGAATTGTAGCAAGTAGTCACTTCTTTATGTCAGAGCAATTCTTGTGTAGCAAAGCTCTTCTTTTGATGGTGATTGAAGAATTTTAGATCTTGACTTCATTTATTCTTCATAGGATTCATCAGATCTTAGAAAAATGTTTCTAAAAAGAAAGTCTTAGACATAGTATTAAATGAGGTCTTAAATGTCATCACACATGTTGTATCAGATCATGACTCCATTTACTCATCGTTTGAAACATCAAACGCAAATTTTATTAGATACAAAATATCAAACGCATAATGCACAACTTTTAACCTTTGTATTTCTTTATATCTAATCAAAATAATTAAGGATATTGATTCGCCTTTAAGACATAAATGTCTTTTTGACTTTACAGAACACAAATCTTTTACAACTTTAACTAACTTGATGAAGGCAACCAATAGTAAATTAGGTCAAACAGAAAGTATGACAATATAAAAAATATTTATTAGAATTCTTAATTTTAAGTTTACTTAAATATTATGTTATAATAAATTTAAATTGATTCACATGTACTTATATTTTTACCAAATTTTCAATAAGGTTCTTGAAATTTTTTAATTGAATCCCTAAACTTTTATTTTTTATTTTTTTATAAAGGTTGAAACTCTATAAAAATCTATAACAATTGGCTTAGTTGTGCTTACAAAATACTCCTGAACCACCAATTCTCTATTTGTACCTCTAATTAGGTGTTTATGGTTAGTTTTATAACAGAAATTAGATGGGAGGACCCAATTAAAAAAACAAAACTTTATGAACCTAATTGGAAATTTTGTAAAAATATAAGGATTCACATAATAATTAAACCTAATAAATTTAATTTTGGTCCTCTAAATATTGATCTAATTGGTTTTATTCCTCCAAAAATAATTTCATTATATTTGATATCTATAATGTTCAAAATTCCCCTTTTTAAGTTTGTTATTTAACTCTATTAATTTTCCTTTAAATGTAAGCTACATCCACTTGTTGTAGACAATGCAATTGACACTCAAACTGTTATAGTCGATACACCTGTGGAAGGTTTTGCTCAGAATCAGGTTCCACCAACAATAAAGGTTATATATGAGTTAAATCATACGTTACTTGTTTTCCTATATATTCTTGCAAGACACTCTTAACTTTAATGCTGAAAATAAAAATGTTAATATTTGAAATATTTGGAATAGCTACTTATGTAAAGAAAAAATTAATTTAAATAAGTGGCATAAAAGGAAAATTTTGAAAATTTCAGGGACCAAATATAATGAAATTATTTTTAGAAGATTAATATCAATATGGGTCAATATTTAGTGGACCAAAATTATACTTAACCCTAAATATTCATATATTATATGTAATACTTAATTCTAATTTGAATAATTTATTTAAAATGCATATTTTTTTACCTAGTGATATATATATATATATATATATATATATATATATATATATATATATATATATATATATATATATTAATATGCCCTAGTTTTATAAATCAATGAAAATAACAAACTAATAAATTAATTTAACTCCCATATGACCAAATTAATAGTTTAATAGTTCAAAATATTCTTACCAATAAGATCAAACATAGTTAGTAGATGCTTATGTTTCTTAAACATGATACATATTTAATTTTTTGACTGTATATATGAAAAAAATTTGTTAAAAGAATCAAAACTTACTTCGATAATGTCTATATCTCAATAGTTAATTTTATGACTTTTAGTTATGAAAATACTTATTTTCAGAACAACAACAACAACAACAAACAACAACAACGCCTTATCCCACTAGGTGGGGTCGGCTACATGGATCAACTTCCGCCATAATGTTCTATCAAGTACCATACTTCTATCCAAATCATTAAGTTCGAGATCCTTTTTTATAACCTCTCTTATAGTCTTTTTGGGTCTTCCTCTGCCTCGAATTGTTTGTCTTCTCTCCATCTGGTCTACTCTCCTCACTACAGAGTCTACCGGTCTTCTTTCTACATGCCCAAACCACCTAAGTCTATTTTCCACCATCTTCTCTACAATAGGCGTTACTCCAACCCTCTCTCTAATAGCTTCGTTTCTAATTTTATCCTGTCGAGTCTTACCACACATCCACCGCAACATCCTCATCTCCGCTACACCTACTTTATTCTCATGTTGGCTCTTGACCACCCAACATTCTGTTCCGTACAAAATCGCCAGTCTTACCGCAGTCCGATAAAACTTTCCCTTTAGCTTGAGCGGTACCTTTGCATCACATAACACCCCCGATGCTTTTCTCCATTTCATCCATCCTGCTTGAATGCAATGATTCACATCCCCTTCAATTTCTCCATCATCCTGTATTACAGACCCAAGATATTTAAACCGTGTGACTTGAGGGATAATATGGTCTCCTATTTTCACCTTTGAGTTAGAAACCCTCCTTCTTTTGTTGAACTTACATTCCATATACTCCGATTTGCTTCTGCTTAGGCGAAAGTCATGTGTTTCTAGAGCTCGTCTCCAAGTTTCCAACCTCTCATTCAACTCCTCCCTCGACTCTCCAAGGAGGACTATGTCATCTGCAAAAAGCATGCATCTCAGCGCTATCTCTTGGATTTGTTCCGTGAGGACATCCAGAATTAAGGTAAAAAGGTAGGAGCTAAGGGTTGACCCTTGATGCAAACCAATTGTGATGGGAAAATCGTCTGACTCTCCATCCTGTGTCCTAACACTAGTCGATACCCTATCATACATATCTTGGATAGCTCGAATATATGCAACCCTAACCCCTTTCTTCTCTAGAGCTTTCCACAAAATCTCTCTAGGCACTCTATCATACGCTTTCTCCAAATCAATAAAAATCAAGTGCAAGTCTTGTTGGTCCATGCGATATTGCTCCATCACCCGCCGTAATAAATAAATCGCTTCCATGGTCGACCTTCCCGGCATGAAACCAAATTGATTCTCAGTAACTTGAGTCTCCTTTCTTAATCTCCGTTTGATCACTCTTTCCCATAATTTCATGGTATGACTCATGAGCTTGATTCCCCTATAATTTGCACAATTTTGTATATCCCCCTTGTTCTTATAGATTGGCACTAACGTGCTTCTCCTCCATTCCTCCGGCATGCGTTTTGACCTCATAATTTCATTAAAGAGTTTGGTGAGCCACTCAAGACCTCTATCTCCAAGAGTTTTCCACACTTCAATAGGTATGTTGTTTGGCCCCACCGCCTTACCGTTACTCATTCTTTTCAACGCTTCCTTTACTTCCTGTTTCTGAATCCGACGATAGTACTTATTGTTCCGGTCCTCTTCTCTTGTGTCTAGACTGCTAGAGTCATATCCATATCCATCATTAAATAAGTTGTAGAAATACGCCTTCCACCTTTCCTTGATATCTTTTTCATGCACTAAGACTTTGCCTTCTTCATCCTTAACACACTTTACTTGATCCAGATCTCTAGTCTTCCTCTCTCTACCCTTAGCAAGCCTATATATAGATCTTTCTCCGTCCCTGGTTCCTAGAGCTTGGTATAGTCCGTCAAAAGCTTGGGCTCTTGCCTCACTCACCGCCTTTTTGGTTTCATTTCTAGCTATCTTATACTTATCCCAAGTTTCAGAATTTCTACACCTAGACCACTCCTTGAAACACTCCTTTTTTACTCTAACTTTGCTCTGAACACTTTCATTCCACCACCACGATTCTTTACCCCTAGGTCCAAAACCTCTAGATTCACCCAACGTCTCTTTAGCCACTTTAATAATCTCTTGGGACATCTTGTTCCACAGATCATTTGCACTTCCTTGTGATTGTCCATACCATCCCTCCCATACCTTTTGTTGGAAGATTCCTTGTTTCTCACCCTTCAAGTGCCACCATTTGATCCTTGGTGCTACCATAGGACTTCTTCTCTTTGCCCTATCTCTAATTCTTACATCCATAACCAAAACTCTATGTTGGGTAGTCAAGCTCTCTCCCGGGATAACTTTACAGTTCAAGCAATACTTCCTATCAGACTTCCTGATAAGGAAGAAATCTATCTGAGAACATGTCCCTCCACTTTTGTAAGTGATAAGATGTTCCTCTCTTTTCTTAAACCATGTATTGGCTATAGAAAGATCCAAAGCCTCCGAAAACTCCAAGATGGATTTACCCTCCCCATTCATCTCCCCTAGGCCAAAACCCCCATGCACCCCCTCAAAACCTCTAGCCACGCTACCTACATGTCCATTGAGATCCCCTCCTAGGAAAACTTTCTCTCCTTGGGGTATATCCTGAAGTACCCCTTCTAGATCCTCCCAAAATTTTACCTTAAAGTGTTCTGCTAACCCAACCTGAGGTGCATACCCACTAATAACATTAAAGGTGTCCTGTCCCACTACCAATTTTAAGGCTATGATACGATTTCCTACTCTTCTTACATCCACGACATCCTTCTTCCACTCCTTGTCCACAATAATTCCTACCCCATTTCTTGATCTGATTTTTCCCGTCAGAACAACATAAATAAATTATACTTAATTTGGTAGAATTCAATTTGACTTGAGTTATAACCTGCCAATATGGTGACCCTTTTGGTTGTTGTTTATTAGATTATTTTTTATAGACAAAATAAACATTCATTAAAAAATAATGCGCTTGGATGATTATGCCAAAAACAGTTTCTCACATTTTTCTACTTAAACAATAATCTTTGCATCATTATGGGTGTATTGGCCGTGGGGTATCCCATAAGTCCTATTTTTTAACTGCAAAAACTATAAAGTATTGAGTTATATTATTTTGTAATATTATTATTTAATCTATTTCTTTATTACATTATTGATTTTATCATACCGTTATTTATTTGACTTTGATGTGACTGTAAAGTCTTACAATTTTTTATTTTAGTTTTTCTATATCAGTTATTTTTTCCTTAAACAACTTTTTGTCTTTATAAAATATGATATATTATTTTAGTTTTTTTATATCAGTTCTTGTAATATTTAAATTTCTTAGTGTTTGTTACTGTTGTAAGGTAGCAGTGTTAGCTAATGATATATCAATAACGTTAACTAATTAATCATGTTACTAAAGAGTCAAATAGAATAGTGTGACAGGATATTAACAATTAATCTAAGGTTATTATTTAATGTTATTATTTGATCAAAGACTAACAAATAAAAAATATTATGATTGTTTAATTCAGTTGGTTAAGGGTGTGTGAATTATTATAAATTTTAATTTAGGATATTAACAATTAGTCTAGCATTATTATTTAATATTTTTATTTGACGGGAAAGACTAATAAATAAAAAATTATTATCGTGTAATTTAATTAGTTGAACATCATGTATGAGTTATTATAAATTTTTTGACATAATTTTAAATTTTTATGAATAAAAATAAAAATGAAAAACATTTGGGAAGACTAAAATTAAAACAAAATTTTGTAAAAGATTTTAAGAAAAACTCTTATTTTATAAGAAATAAAAAGTTATTTAAGTTCTTTTTAAAATATCTCTAAAATATTTGCTATTTTTACACTATGGTTTTTTTTTTCTGACAAACGGTTCAACTTGTCGTTTTCAGACCTTTTTCGTGTAACACGTTTTAAAAAGTTGAAAAAGTTTATCGTAATGTTGGCAGCAATGAGTAATGTCCTTGGTCGCTGCTGGATATAATCATGGAGACCACATCTTTCCTTTTTCTCCTGTCCTCTGTAGTAAAGGTTTCTGAAGTTAACTTTGATAGACTTTAACAGGCTTTCCATCTCAACAGAAAAGAGAGAGAAGTTTTGAAGGGTAAATCTTTATGTTGGGCCACTAAAAGTATTTGACGGTAATAAATTAATTTTTGAAAGATAAAAAATTTAATTAAATTTTTAAAAATATAAAAAGTATGATAAATTGATCTTATTATTAAATTTGTAATATTATTTTTTTATTTAACTTATAATATTTAAATATTAATTTGATAATAAATTATATTTTTAAAAGATAATTTAATATTAAATTATAAAATTTAAAAATTTATTTATTATTTTATAATTTGAAGATCAATTTGTAACATTTTTTTAATATTTAGAAATTAAACTTAAAATTAATTTTTATATTTTAGATCAATATGTCATAATTTGTATTTTTAGGAATTAAAATGAATATTTATCTAACTTTTAAAAGAAAAAAGCATTAGTTCCGCATTATTTTTTTATTTGATAAAAAAGATATTTTAGTCCTCAAAATATTTTAAAGTTTACTTTTAATTATCATAAAAAATATATTTTTAAGTCTTCTATTTTAATAGAAATATATACATGTTTTTTTATTATTGACGGGAGACTAAAACTGTATATCTCTTTTGATAAAGGTGAGAATTAAAAGTATTAAGGGGTAATTTAGAGGTTTTCCTTAAAACTATTCAAAATTGAAATTTTTTTTTTGAAAAAAAAACAGAGAAATTGAAAGTTTTAATATCAATATTTTTCTATTTTTATTTTTTTACTTTAAAGTAATTATATTTGACTTCTCTTGAGGTTAACATTAATTACACCTACACACGCGCACAATGTTTTTCGATTTTTTTTTATCAGGCCACGCGCACAATGTTTATATACAAATAAAGGGTGTCAATGTGTTAAAATAACGTATAAAATAAGAAAGGTACGTATAAATTTTAAATCAACAACAATGCAAATAACTATAACTAAATTCAAGGTAGTTTAGGGTAATTATTCCTTTTATTATTGATAAAATATTTTTTATTAATTAAATTAATCTTCCGTTAAATATTTATAATTTATATTTTTATGTACAATTGGATAAACTAATTTAAAGAAAAAAAATATAAGGACAACTTTTTTTTTCTCAAAAAAGACTCAAATTTAAAATCTAACTTAAAGGGTCCTTGCCACTTGGAACAATAAAGTATCATTAATTTTATTTTCATCCAATGGTTCGAGATTATTTTATTAGTAAAAACAGAAAATAATATAGCCTTACATTTACAACCAAAAAGATTAAAATAAACAGGAATAAATATATTTTTTATTTCTTTTAAAATAAGTGAATTTTCATTTTACTCTATGTAAATTTTTTGTTTAATTTTCATTCCTTAAAAATTTGAATTAATTGTTTTTGATTATCTCACGTTATACCAATAAGTATTTGTGGTACCTTGTTAGCAAGTGACATCAACAATATTATTTATCAGCCTTAAAATGGATATTAAGGGTTAAAAATAATAATTTTATTTTTAAAAGGAGGAAATAAAAAAAAATCATACAAGGACTGAAAACCAAAACTTGTTCATTTTACATGGATTAAAAATAATAATTTCATATTTTGGAGATATAAAAAAAACAAAAAAATTATCTTAAAAAACAAAACAAAATTACTAAGTACTGAAATTAAAATTTTTTATTTTATGAGTTAAAACATATTTAAGCCAAATGAATATTAATACTAAAATATATTTTAACTATTGAATTCAATAATTAATTTTAATTTTTTTATTGTTTAACATAATAATTTTTCTTTGAAAAAAATATTCTTAGGAGATTTTTTATAATAAAGCATAATTTATAAAATTTATTTATTAATTTTAAAAAATTAATTATATAATAAATAGAATGTAAAGCATTAATTTATGTCAACATCATTAATTATAAATATTATAATTTACATGTCTTTTCCAATACAGGGCATGCTATTGATTAGTGTACGTTGAGCGGATTTATCGGATGATTCGAATTTAATTAACGACAAAATATTCTTATAATGCTGCTCTTCCACGTTTTTTATTTTCGTTGATGATAAAGGCATCTCACTTTTTGTTGTTCCTTTTTCGTCCGTTAGATTGATTTGTTGCTATGTGAAAAACGAGAGCATGTGATAAAGCATAATATTTTTTTAATTGAGATGACCTAATTTGCTTAACATTAAATCTTCTGTAATTAATAAATTATTTGCTAACTCCTTCGTAGCATCATCTTTCTTAACTTTTCTTTCTGTTTTTTAATGTGTTCTCTATGCATTTCCTTGTTTTCAAGTTCAGGGATATGCCCTTTTTAGATTTTTTTAGTTAACACCAGGGGACAAAACTATAATATTGAGAAAATTGGAGACACCAATTTATAAAATATATATTGCCACAGAATTGCTACGAATCACGATTGCTGGGAGAAGAATCAAGCACATGTAGGCCCAGAATGCCCATATCCTACTGACCAATCAGAGTGCAAATGGGGTGCCTCATTACGTGTTAAAGTAGATTAAGTAAGGCTAAGTGGGTTTGATTTTCAATTTCAGATGAGATTAGGATAATATTTGTCTCCTTTTTGCTCTGTAAAATTTTAGGTGTGAGAAAATGTTACTCTAATTTAAGGGAGAGAATGTCTTTAGGTTTACAAAAAAAAACCCTTATGTTTATCTCATTCTAAGAAATGAGTGGAAATTTAACCTATGATTTATTGAACAAGAGATTTTGTTTTATTTTATTTTAATATTTGTTTATGTAGAATAATCATACAAAATTAGTTAAATTGTAAATATTGATCACTTTTATTAATATATGTAATTATAAAAATGTAATTTTAATATCTGAAAGGACTAAAGGATGAATATTATAGTCTAAAATGTTAACAAATGAAAGTCATTTTAGTTCCTCAATTGATAAAAATCAGAATTAAAATGACCATTGTTTTTTTTGGGGGGGATTTTTTCTTTCTTTAAAGTCAAACACTATAGAGGTCAGATTACTGGGTCACATTAATTTTTCACTGCCACTATGTACTATTTTGTTTTTTCCAATTAAGAATAGACATCATTTCCCATTGTCTATTATAATAGCTGTTAGGGATACATCTTTTACTCACCAAATCATTTAACTAATCAGTCCAACAAAAAAATCATTTAACTAATATACTCATTGTCTAGTTTAAATAAATATTTTTTATCGTCTAAAAATAATAAAAAAATATATTAAAATTTATAATAATTCATTCATCATGTTTATCTGAATTAGGATCGTGGGCGGTCAGAAAATGAATAGAACACCTTAAACCATGAAAATTCCTATCCCCATCATAAGCCACCATTAATCTGCCCCCGCAATAGACGTCCTATCAATTCTTTAACTTAATCAGCATTTCACACAACTGTTCAACGAAAACATTTCATTCCAACATTAATAATACCCTATCTCACCTTTTATATAAAGAATTAACTAAATTGGGGAGTGGTGGGGCTGGTACCTGGTGGTTACAGATTGTAAGCAGATAGTTTTGAATTCTTTTAGCAAACATAAAAAGTCTTATTGAGAAGACCATTCTGATTTTTAGCTGTATCGCGAAAAAAAAAATGCTGACCACGGCAAATAATCATGTCCTAATTTACAAGTTTGGTTTCATGTTGAAAAATATTTTAGAATTAATTCTGAATCTAAAAATGATTGAGTTAAAATAACTTTAAACAATTTTTCTGTTGAATAAAAAATCTAAAGCAACTTTGAGTTTAAGATAGAAGTGCTTTAAGAGCTTTTATATTAAAAATATAGAACTTTTTTCAGTTAGAAAAACTAACAAAAATACTTCTAATATTACATCCAAACAAGATAATCATTTAAGGAAATCACTTTTGCCGTGTCATTGTTCTCATGTTTTTTCTGTCATCAGAACTTCTCAGATTTTGTTTTCTCTTTTTGATGAAACATCAAAGCGTCACAGATTATCTTTTTCTTACCTATTACACGAATTTTTCATTTGTTATATCTAATTTACCTTCAATTGCTGGAAGCTAAAATTGAAACACTTTGGATTCCCAATATTCCAACAGTACTACTAACTAGAAATAAGAAACAAATCCATGGAGCAGAAAAAAAGAAAAAGAAACAAATTCTAAATATGCTCTTATCTTGCCCTATTTCTTATCCCGAATCACGTCTATAGTATTTGTGATGTATTATATTCCAGTCTTATTTATAGATCTATCATCTATAAGCAACTAATACTTTAACACATCACACTCGTATCTATAAGCAACTAATATTCCATGCACTTGCACATTGGGAGATCAAAACCCATAATATTCTTAGAGAATCTAATAGCATGCTGATTACCTACCAAACTTGAGGCTAAGAGTGTGATGAACACATCTTTTATAATTTATGAGCCAAATCAACAAGTCTAGCTGACAATATTTTCTGTAAAATAAATTAATCAGCAACTGATATAATTGAGTTAGACTCACTTAAACTCTTTCCCTGTAAACATGTCTATGAAGAAAATGTCTCAACGGAAAAATAAACTAGCAAATGTACTAGGAAAAGGACAACAACTAGAATAAAGGAAATCCAGCGAAAACAATCAGGAAACGCAAGCAAACCATGCTCCATCCTACAGTTGAAATTTCTATGGAGACTGGAAATGATAAATATCACTGTGAGCCAGTGTACACAAAGGGATAACTATATTCAAGAGATATTGATACGGCGCCATTCAAAGCCTAAACTAAATTTCGCTTAATCCACAGTAGAGTCGCCATTGTTTCCACAGCACCCCAATAAAGCAGCTCCATATATTCCTCATAGCTTGTAGGTGAAGCAACTGAAAGAGAGTCATTGTTTTTCTGGTCCATTGGAAGCTTGCCATTGTCAGCATTGTTATTCTCTTTCATTGGCATCTTGCCTTTCACATCTTCCGGTGTTTCCTTTTTTCCATCAAGGGATTGTCTCAAATCAGAACAACCAGAATTGTAATTATCTCCACCTAGCAAAATTCTGTCACCTGGGGACCTTGTATCCATAGCATCAAATTCACCAATTTCATGAGCTCCAACCATGTCTCTATATTTTCGCTGCAATAAAGTAAGCATGTGTTAGCACTAATCATTTTGCATAGTGAATACTGAATAGGTTTTATTCCATTCACACATATATCCAAATTCTTATTACAGCTTGCTGTGTCATTGTCACTCAGCTGAAAACATGGGATTGTTTTTTTCCACTTGAGTTTGATAAATTGTCTGATTATGTAATATTAGTCAAGCAGCAATATCTATTAAATTTTCAAATATAGAAATAGAAGTCATATGATAGGATTAGGACCTAAGCAAAGACTAGAAAAGTAGAAGGTAACTGGTATTGGTATTAAGAAAATTCTGTCACAAAGGATGAATCCTCAATACAGCGTAGCTTAGGATGTATAGACAAACTAAGATATAACAACAGATTGGACAGAAATTGATAGGAATGTGGGCCTAGAAGTAGATAATAGGCCCAAGATTTGGAGAGTTTATGAAAGGAGAAACAAGGGGGTGAAGAGAGGTGTTGTGGTAGCAAGGAGTAACTGAATTACCCTTGTGAGGAATGGGTATTGGATATATAGCGATTGTTTAGGGGAGAGAGAATTACTTTTTGATTTGAGAATTCTGTTATGGACAGAGGGCATTAGCCTCTCTGTAGGAGCTTTGCTCTGCGGCAGTGGGTTCATCCTTCTGTATTTGCCTTTGTTATTACTGAAATAATACTCTTATTTCCTATTCTGCATTTCTATTGTTCTTCTGCTTTTTTGGTTCCTAACAATTTGGTCCAACCTGCCGGATCAGAGTCGGAGACGCCGTTGTGGTGACTAGATCAGAGGGTTCCTCCAAAAAAGATGGATGCTAAGGTTGCAGCACTCAAGACGGAGGTAGCGAGACTCAACCACAATGCAAAAGCTATGCAACTCAAAGCGGATTCAAACCACGAGAAACTCCTGGATGACCAATACTTCAAATACTTCATCCAGGGGTTGAAGGTAGGTATCAAGGGACGAGTATGGAGCATGTGAACACTTGAGCCAATATCCCGTTCACGGTTGATGAACTTAGCTAGAGTGGTTGAATTGGAACTCCAGGCATAGAAGGTGGGGTGGTATGGTTTCCATTCAATGGGAGCGAGAGGAAGCAATGGAATGGGCCTCACCCATCGAAATGGCCCACCAAGCCCAACTCTGGGTTATAGGCCAGGTGTACCCAGATCCGATTTTGGATCAGGCAGATCCAATCGTGAAGGGAACGGAGGAAAAACAGAATTCAACAACGAGCCACGCCATCCTTTATTCCAAGAGATCACGGGTGAAGGGAACGGAGGAAGAACAGAATTCAACAACGAGCCACGCCATCCTTTATTCCAAGAGATCACGGCGTCCGCCATCTTTCGTATCAAGAGCTGTTTGAACGTAAGCAGAAGGGCTTGTGTTACAAATGTGAGGGACCCTTCCATCCTCTCCAACAATGGCCGAACCGTCAATTGTGTGCTATGTTACTGGACGAGGACGATGAAGAGAAAGGGGATGCAAATGTGGTGGAAGTAGAGGACCAAACTGATGAAGAAGGGGACAAAGGGGAATGCAGCATGATGTTTTCGGGAAATACTACAGCTGAGATCAGCCAGAAACCACAAACCATGAAAGTAAGAGCCATGATCAATGGAGTTCCCATCTTACTGTTGGTGGACAGCAGTGCCACTCATAATTTTATATCGACAAAGTTGGTCCAGGCCAATCCTGCCTAGGGTAGCTTTGCTATTCTTAGCCGGTCCCAAGCCCGGATAAAAGGAGAGGGTTGTGTTAGGCTTTCGACAGCCAACGTTAAACTTTGTCGAATCTCTATGACATGGATCAATTACGTAATAATGTGAATGCTAGGTCGTTGCCCGGAAGCAACGCGCTGTATGGCTCGAGTACAGTGTCAAAAGAGCAAGGGCCGCTGCATCGCCGCCCGGATGTAGTGAAAAGTAAGCAAGGGTTCCCACATTTTCGTGAACGGGTGTGGGTAAAGAAGCTAGTTCATGACAGGAGGATTCGCTTTGGTACATGGAATATAGGCACACTTACTGGAAAATCTATGGAAATAGTGGATGTTATGGTGAGGAGGAAGATCAATTTTATGTGCCTACAAGAAACTAAGTGGACAGGTGAAAAAGCGAAAGAATTAGACAAATCGGGATTTAAGCTGTGGTATACGGGAAAAATCAGATCAAGAAATGGGGTAGGGATTATTGTGGACAAGGAGTGGAAGAAGGATGTCTTGGATGTAAGAAGAGTAGGAGATCGTATCATAGTCTTAAAATTGGTAGTGGGACAGGACACCTTTAATGTTATTAGTGGGTACGCACCTCAGGTTGGGTTAGCAGAACACTTTAAGGTAAAATTTTGGGAGGATCTAAAAGGGGTACTTCAGGATATACCCCAAGGAGAGAAAGTTTTCCTAGGAGGGGATCTCAATGGACATGTAGGTAGCGTGGCTAGAGGTTTTGAGGGGGTGCATGGGGGTTTTGGCCTAGGGGAGATGAATGGGGAGGGTAAATCCATCTTGGAGTTTTCGGAGGCTTTGGATCTTTCTATAGCCAATACATGGTTTAAGAAAAGAGAGGAACATCTTATCACTTACAAAAGTGGAGGGACATGTTCTCAGATAGATTTCTTCCTTATCAGGAAGTCTGATAGGAAGTATTGCTTGAACTGTAAAGTTATCCCGGGAGAGAGCTTGACTACCCAACATAGAGTTTTGGTTATGGATGTAAGAATTAGAGATAGGGCAAAGAGAAGAAGTCCTATGGTAGCACCAAGGATCAAATGGTGGCACTTGAAGGGTGAGAAACAAGGAATCTTCCAACAAAAGATATGGGAGGGTTGGTGTGGACAATCACAAGGAAGTGCAAATGATATGTGGAACAAGATGTCCCAAGAGATTATTAAAGTGGCTAAAGAGACGTTGGGTGAATCTAGAGATTTTGGACCTAGGGGTAAAGAATCGTGGTGGTGGAATGAAAATGTTCAGAGCAAAGTTAGAGTAAAAAAGGAGTGTTTCAAGGAGTGGTCTAGGGGTAGAAATTCTGAAACTTGGGATAAGTATAAGATAGCTAGAAATGAAACCAAAAAGGCGGTGAGTGAGGGAAGAGCCCAAGCTTTTGACGGACTATACCAAGCTCTAGGAACCAGGGACGGAGAAAGATCTATATATAGGCTTGCTAAGGGTAGAGAGAGGAAGACTAGAGATTTGGATCAAGTAAAGTGTGTTAAGGATGAAGAAGGCAAAGTCTTAGTGCATGAAAAAGATATCAAGGAAAGGTGGAAGGCGTATTTCCACAACTTATTTAATGATGGATATGGATATGACTCTAGCAGTCTAGACACAAGAGAAGAGGACCGGAACTATAAGTACTATCGTCGGATTCAGAAACAGGAAGTAAAGGAAGCGTTGAAAAGAATGAGTAATGGTAAGGCGGTGGGGCCAGACAACATACCTATTGAAGTGTGGAAAACTCTTGGAGATAGAGGTCTTGGGTGGCTCACCGAACTCTTTAACGAAATTATGAGGTCAAAACGCATGCCGGAGGAATGGAGGAGAAGCACGTTAGTGCCAATCTATAAGAATAAGGGGGATATACAAAATTGTGCAAATTATAGGGGAATCAAGCTCATGAGTCATACCATGAAATTATGGGAAAGAGTGATCGAACGGAGATTAAGAAAGGAGACTCAAGTTACTGAGAATCAATTTGGTTTCATGCCGGGAAGGTCGACCATGGAAGCGATTTATTTATTACGGCGGGTGATGGAGCAATATCGCATGGCCCAACAAGACTTGCACTTGATTTTTATTGACTTGGAGAAAGCGTATGATAGAGTGCCTAGAGAGATTTTGTGGAAAGCTCTAGAGAAGAAAGGGGTTAGGGTTGCATATATTCGAGCTATCCAAGATATGTATGATAGGGTATCGACTAGTGTTAGGACACAGGGTGGAGAGTCAGACGATTTTCCCATCACAATTGGTTTACATCAAGGGTCAACCCTTAGCCCCTACCTTTTTACCTTAATTCTGGATGTCCTCACGGAACAAATCCAAGAGATAGCGCCGAGATGCATGCTTTTTGCAGATGACATAGTCCTCCTTGGAGAGTCGAGGGAGGAGTTGAATGAGAGGTTGGAAACTTGGAGACGAGCTCTAGAAACACATGGCTTTCGCCTAAGCAGAAGCAAATCGGAGTATATGGAATGTAAGTTCAACAAAAGAATGAGGGTTTCTAACTCAGAGGTGAAAATAGGAGACCATATTATCCCTCAAGTCACACGGTTTAAATATCTTGGGTCTGTAATACAGGATGATGGGGAAATTGAAGGGGATGTGAATCATCGCATTCAAGCAGGATGGATGAAATGGAGAAAAGCATCGGGGGTGTTATGTGATGCAAAGGTACCGATCAAGCTAAAGGGAAAGTTTTATCGGACTGCGGTAAGACCGGCGATTTTGTACGGAACAGAATGTTGGGCGGTCAAGAGCCAACATGAGAATAAAGTAGGTGTAGCGGAGATGAGGATGTTGCGGTGGATGTGTGGTAAGACTCGACAGGATAAAATTAGAAACGAAGCTATTAGAGAGAGGGTTGGAGTAGCGCCTATTGTAGAGAAGATGGTGGAAAATAGACTTAGGTGGTTTGGGCATGTAGAGAGAAGACCGGTAGACTCTGTAGTGAGGAGAGTAGACCAGATGGAGAGAAGACAAACAATTCGAGGCAGAGGAAGACCCAAAAAGACTATAAGAGAGGTTATCAAAAAGGATCTCGAACTTAATGATTTGGATAGAAGTATGGTACTTGATAGAACATTATGGCGGAAGTTGATCCATGTAGCCGACCCCACCTAGTGGGATAAGGCGTTGTTGTTGTTGTTGTAAAGTTGGTCCAGGCCATGGGGTGGAAGATTTAAACCCTTGAATATGAAGCTGGGAGATGGATTTATGGCGTGAGCACAGGGAATTTGCCCAGATGTGGAGAGAGGTGCTGTGGTGGCAAGGAGTTACTGAATTACACTTGTGAGGAATGGGTAGTATTGGATATATAGGGATTGTTTGGAGGAGAGAGAATCACTTTTTGATTTGAGAATTCTGTTATGGACCAAGGGCATTGGCCTCTCTGAAGGAGCTTTGCTCTGCGGCAGTGGGTTCGTCCTTCTGTATTTGCCTTTGTTATTATTGAAATAATACACTTATTCCCTATTCAGCATTTCTATTGTTCTTCTGCTTTTCTGGTTCCTAACAGAAATAAACTAGAAAACAACACTCTTCCTGAGAATAGAATCCCTCTGATTTCAGCCTGACCTCCCACTTCTCCAATAACAGAATCTCCCCTCTCAACCCCCACACTCCTCTTTTTTATTTGTTAGCCTATAACTGCTGGCCCAATAAGCACCACAATTGGTTACCCATCATTATAAGATATTAATGCCGTTACCAATCAACATCTAAATCATATTGTAAATAAAATTGTAGAAAATTAAAATTGTCTTTGTATTTTCAAGTATTATTAACTTCAAATCAATATTCTTAGCAAGTGATGGAAAAGGAAAATACTTATCATATGTTTGTGGGTCAATTACAGAGAGGAAAGTAATTTCATGCATGTCAATACCTTTAGAGAATTTGACCCAGGTGTGTTTGCCAAGTCATTTGCTACAACTTCAGAGCATTTGCCATTTAATTTCACTGAGCTACTAGCATTATCAAATGACCCAGATTTGGACAGCAAACCAAGATTTTTTCTCTTTCTAGTATCATAAATAGCTATATTTTTCTCAGCATTCTGCTTTGGAAAATAACGAGCCTTTGCCAGCTGTCCTTTAAATTCTGAGTTCAACAGAGGAGATCCTGCACAGAAACCTTGAAGTTTAACGATATTTATCTCAATTAACTACAACCAAAACAGAAAAATTTCAGTATTGTGCCACATAACACATCCTATCTCAGTTTGCGAGCCCAATGTTGGCGATTCATTAAACTAAATAAGAGGGTAACTTCAGTTTTTACTAAGAATCATAGGAAGATTGCATCACATTCATCAGCTAACAGGCATGGTGTCCAGTCTTTAAACAAAGACAGGGTTATCAAAATGAGTGCTGAACCCCCTGCTACAACACTCTACTGCATAGGGACTTTTTATGCAGCACTTTTAAAAATGGAAAAGTAAAAGCAACCAAAGATTTTACTTCTGAGCTCCAAATTTCTTGCAATTGTCAAAATAAAGCAGAAGTTCCTTACTTTTATAGTGATAAGAGATGTGAAAACACCTTAGAAGTTGAGTTAGATATAAAAGGAAAGGCTGTTGAAACAAGATCCAAATTCCCCAAAGCATGCAAACCAACCAACAAATCTCTACTAAGTAGGGATTTACCTTCTCCAATTTTTTGAAAGGGGACTCCCTACTAAGTAGAGATTTGTTGGTTGGTTTGCATGCTTTGAGGAATTTGGATCTTGTTTCAAGAGCCTTTCTTTTTCTATCTAGCTCAACTTCTAAGGTGTTTTCACATCTCTTATCACTAAAAGCATAAGGAACTTTAGCTTTCTTTTGACAATTGCAAGAAGTTTGCAGCTCAGAAGTAAAATCTTTTGTTGCTTTTGCTTTAACATTTTTGAAAGTCTTGCATGAGAAGTCCCTATACAGTAGAGTGTTGTGGCAGGGTTTGGGAGGTTTGGCACTCATTTTGAAAACCCTGTCTTTTTCCAAAGAATGGACACCATGCCTGTTAGCTGATGAGTAAGATCTAGAACTTATACCTGGTGACTTCCTGCAGTCTTCACAGACCCACCAGTCACCTTCCGGAAGTTTGTCCAACTTATCATCGTTACAATAACTGGTTGATGAATGAAAAATAAAACCATATCATTTCACTTCCCCATAAAATGAGAGGATACCAAAACAAAAATACAATGATGCAAGATATTAAAATATTTACATGTGTTCTGCCCCATCAGGACACTTGTTACAAATAGCAAGATACTCTTCTATTCCTTGATCCCCACAGATATCACAAAGTGTAACCTGTTATCAATTGGAAGCCAAAAAAGCTATATAAATTCATTTGAAACAAAAAAAACAAGCAAAATTTTATGTTGTCTCTATACCTCTTTAACACATTATAATGCTAGTAGTATAACCTAATGAATTATGTTAGTAATTAACACAAAGGAAATTATTGACAACAGAACTTGATGATGAGGTATACAGACATGGGAAAAAAACAAAAGAAAAATAAGGATTTGTAGATAGAATTTCGGACACTAAAATAGCACAAAATGCCACAACAGGATGGAAAGGATTATGTAGAAGAGCAAGTTTGTCAGGAGAGAAATTTTGTATGGGATAAATAACAGTGCCATGTATAACAGAGAGAGAGAGAAGGATAACGTTAAGGATCCATAAGATACTCGCCAAGATAGCTTTGAAGGAAGAAAATACTAAATAGCACAGTACTCAGTACTACAGGGGGAGAAGGCTGTAGACATCTGAGTTTTTTAAAAAGAAAATTCACACTGAAGCAACTTAATCTCACTATTAAAAGTAGCAAAGTAGATCTACTTCGTACATTGCATATTCACTTCAAACGTTCTGTGCACCATATGGCTCTAGTACTTAAGTCATACATATGCTTTCTATTTTATACCTCACTTAACTTTCCCTGATTTCTTCAACATGTATTTCCTAATTTACCACCTGTCCATTTTGCATATGGCCATTTTATTATAAAAAGTTTAAAATTTAACCATTAACTATTAGGTTATTATATTCTTCCTTAGCTCACAATTCACATAAAGAAGCTCCTTGATGCAAATCATCAACTATTGGTGAGGTTTCAGATAACCCAGTTTCTCCTCTAGCATTCAATCAAGAGCAATTTCATCAATTTTGTGGAACTAATTAAACAGTGTGAAACCAAGAGACTTTTGCTTTTACTGAGTTCCCAAACACACCTCAGTGGATTACAATATTTCGCTATAGGAATGTAGAACCTCAATGAACAATAGGATAAGATTGGGTAATCGCAATTCTTTTTCATGAATTTGAAAAAACAGATACAATAAACTCCAATGCAATTTGAAATTGAATCAATAAATCTATATAGCTGGAAGTGACACAGCAGAACTAGAACAAATAGTTCAATAAAATATCTACTTCTAAAAGTTTAAAACAACAACAAAACCTTATACCACTAGCTTCAGAGATATTATTTATCATGAAATCCCTCCTGACAACTTCCTCCAATGTCCTTCTTGGTTTCTCTCTCCTCCTTTTCACAAGACTAAAAACCATGCAATAGACTCTTCTCACTAGTGCCTCCCATGGCCTTATTTATGTGTGTCAAAACCACCTTAACCAATTTTTCCTTATAAAATAATTTAGTATCTTGCCCTTTCTTGTGTGACACACATTCTTCTTAACATTCTCATTTCTACTACTCTGACCTTTTTCTCTTGCTGTCAATTTAAAGCTCAACATTCACTACATTAGTACAGTTAGAGATATAGCAATATGATAAAACTGACCTTTGAGTTCGGTAAGTACTTTAGGATTGCAAATAACCCTTGATGCCTTTCTCCATTATAGTCATTCCGCTTGTATCCTATGTATAATATCCTCAATTTCCTCATCATTTTGTAGTATTGGTCGCAACTATTTATACTCAGAAAACTGTGGTATGACATCTCCCATTCTTACTTCCAAGTCATATTCTCGTTTCTTGCTAAAACTTCCATGTATATAATTTGTCTTACTAGCAAAAATCCTTTATTTCTAAAGTTTGTCTTCAAACTTCAAGTTTAAAGTTAACAACTGCTACCCTTGATTCCTGAATCAAAACTATATCATCCAAAAAAAGATGCAAATAAGGATGATGATCTTTCGCATGTCCCTAGTAAGCACAACAAAGACTGGATTAAAAGATTAAGGACTTAAGGATGAGCCTTGATGTAATCCTATTCCTATAGAAACGTACTTAACCTCGTCTCTTGGAGTTCTCTCACTAATATTAGCCCTTCATACATGTCTTGTATAGCCCGAATTTTGAAAATATCTAATGCTAAAACAACAAAGGTAAATAAACATCAAAAAAGCCTAGGCTTACAAGGACTGAAAGCCAAAATGCATACTGAGATACAAAAACAAAAACTAGAACCAGCCCATGTTTATTGAACTCTACCCACATAAGTAGCTTGGAGCATTTTAATGTATAAAAGAAAGCAGTTGCTGCTTACATCTTCAATTTACCGAAAAGTTTATTCTCCCAAATTTTCTAGCAACACCATCCTCTACCCTCCTAATCTATGACACAAGTCTATGGAAACAGCCAATGTTTACATCTTCAGTTTACCATGATACTAATCAGTAAAAGATTCCATATTCTCTTGATTTTTAATTTAGGATCTAAAACTATTCCTTTTATGTCACTCAAATCTAATAATCAGCCACCAGCATACAAGATTTCAATGTCTGATAATTTACAAACTGTAAACTTCATAGCAATCCCTAGACATCCAGAATGTACAAGGCATTATGTGTATTGTGGCATTATTAGTTCATTCTAAGGTCCTTGCCTTGGGTATCTCCACACCCTTTAGGAGCATTTAGTTCAAACTCTATTCACTTAAAGCTATTCTTTTTGCTATTCAAAGCTAATAATCAGCCACTAGCATACAAGATTTCAACTTCAAAAAGAATTGAGAACTTCAAAGTCCAAAGCAATCCATCCTAGAAACCCAGAATGCACAAGGACCTGTGTGTACTGTTGCATTATCAGTTCATTCTAAAGTAGTTATTGATACTTATTTTGGGGGGTCCTTGCACCACGGGTAACCCAACACCATTTAGGGGCATTTAGATTTAGTTAAAAAAATGAAAAATATTCCCAACAACATGGGGGGCGAAGTGTATTTCTGGGAAATGAGAATGATTCGAATTGCTAACAGCAGAAAGAGGTAGTCGAATTTTGGTAATCAACGACCCATGTGGGTAGCTGAACTCACCAGCCAGCTGTAAACCTTCAGCAACTGCACAAGGAGCCTGAATTTGGTCATTGGCAACAATGGTCAAAGTCACCAACCATCATCAATCTTAGGCATGGGCTGAAAGTGTTAACGGAAAGATTGTGATCCTCTTCAGTGAGAAATTGCGGTGGAATTTGAGGAGAAACAACAAATCGAAGAAGATTGTGAGCCTTGATAACTGGCTCGATTTGCTGATGCCACAGCAAAAAATTCTCATCATCGAGCTTTTCAGAGATTTGATGAGAAAATGTAGCTGAGAAGATGCTAAAATCGAGGAAGAAGAATCATTTTCATGCGGAGGATGCGACTGTAATGGAGTTGCATGGATCAGATCTTTGTGCGTGGATCAGACAGCTCTGATACCATGTTAACAGAAATTGAACATGTTTATTTATGAAAATGAGATAATACAAAAGGTACTGACTCTCTGTTTACAAAACCTATTTATATTACAGAGACTCAGTTAGAAGTTAGTTACAACTGTCTGACTAAGACAGTTATACCTGATTAGAGTTTAGCTACTATAGTTAACACTAGGTAATTACAAAACAGAAAGGAGTTATACACTCACATGAAGTTGCAGGCCATCATTAATTATTAACATGTGCATAAAACGGCTGGATTTCAGTGAACAGCAGTGGTGGCCATAGTCACCCTCACCCACTGTCACTAGCTAAGGATAGTCAAATGCTGGCAATCATCGACAATGACTGAAGTCATCAGCCATTGACAATCATCAATAGGAACAAGATGGCTGAATTTTGGCAACTGGAGGTAGCGGACAGAGGCCAATGGTGGTTGAGGATTGTGAACATTGATGCAACAATTGTTTTTTGATAACATGGCACGAATAAGTATTTTAGACATTTCACCCTGAACATTGATAAAACGATTGTTTTTTTATAACATGGCACGAATAAGTATTTTAGACATTTCATATGGCAACATATTCCTAAATTGCTCAGCCTTAGGAATGGAGCCAACCTTCCTCCGTAAAGTGTGAGAATATTGGGAAAAAATCATTTCCAAGTACATGCCCCCTTTCAGGGTAAGACAAATGCTGTTTAAAAAACTGAGGTCACCCTTCCCAGCAATGTGTTTCTGCAGGCTCAAACATTATACATGGCAAAGGCCCCTCAACCACTTAGATTAAGCTTGCTAAAAGTCTAAAACTACTGAGACCCTTTCTTGTTCAGGCAGGGGGCAAGCATGATTAATGTGATGATTCCTCTTGAACATAGTGGCACATGGGACTCAGTTTCTCTTGCTCTATAGAAAGAATTGTAGGGTATCAATGGGTATAGGCTATAAACCAAAGGGTCAAATTGACTGTTTTATGCTTGCCTAGTTACAAAGGAGTACACTGAATGACTCGAACAGTCTTGGTTACAGTAATACATTTTCTCCCTTAGCTAAGATTACTTTTTGTTCGGCTTTCTCATACCATGGTAGTTATTGAGTATTGACCATTGTATTAGCAAAACATTCTTCCTACATAGTGAACTTTAAGAACAAATATATAAATAAAGAAACCATTTGGGTTCATTGCTTAGGAGGAGTCAAGCTTGGTTTGTAAACTTGTTGACACTCTAATGGATTTGAACTGTAAATTATTACCATACTAGGGGGAGCCTTATTTAGATCCTGGTAGGTACAAGGATTTAGTTGGGAAATTAAACTATCTTACAATAACCAAACTGGATATTTCCTTTCCAGTTAATGTGGTGAGTCAATTCATGCAATGTCCAAGTGTTGATCTTGATAACTGAAATGACATGAATTTGGGCTAGGTCAACCTAACTCAACACTAAAAGCTAGCTCATGAGGTGAAGATTGTCTAAGCCTTTATAAGCTCTACTTTGGTCATATCTATAGTTAGTGTGAGATCTCAACCCACTTCCCTCAGAGATTTATAGGAATAATTTTTTATATTTTTTTTTTTTGAACGGCCAAATATATATATATATATTAAAAGATAAATAGTACCAGAGGTACTACAAGATAACACAGGAGAGAAGATCTCCTGGAACAAAAAAACGAATATAGCAATACATCAGCCCGACAATAAAACAGCAAAAACCCAGCCCTACAGATCACACACTAATTAAAAGCCATAGCCATAGCTGAGGACCATTGATGGAAAGGAACATTAAAATCCTTTTCCCACCCCCTCAGCCAGGACCAAGTGAGAAAAATTGTATTATCCACCAACTTTGAGATGACAAAAGGCTGATTATTAAAGATCATGTCGTTTCTGAGCTTCCATATTGACCTTGTAGCTGCTATCCACCATATTTTCCACCTTCTATTGGTATCCTTCGAGCCTACCAAGGAAGAATGCTGGAGGAAATTATCCATAGGCCTACAATGGAGGACTTTATCTTCCTTAACCCAGGAATTAAATTCCCACCACAGAGGCATAACTTTATGGCACGTGAAAAACAGATGAGAGGCAGATTCAACTTTGCTTTGGCAGAAGGGACAAAGGTCATTTTCAATGTCGACTTGCCTCCTAGATAAGTTATCCTTAGAGGGAAGCCTATCCCAAAGTAATCTCCAGGCAAAAGATAAAGCTCTAGGTGGAATTTTAATATCCCAAAGCTGTCGAAAACCTAAACATTGATCTTTGGAAAGCTGCTTAGCTTTGATACAAAGATAAGCAGAATTAGTAGAGAAGATCCCCTTAGGTTCAGCTCCCCACACCCGAGAAGATCCCCTTAGGTTCAGCTCCCCACACCCAAGTATCTTTCAAACTTGCAATTGGGCTTATTGCAGCAGTTTGATCAATAAAAACTGAGGCTCTCCCCATTTCATTGTCAAACAAATTTCGCCTCCAAGAAAACTTTCATTCCCATCCAGTTTCACAAAAGGAACCCATATTTGCCACTGTCTGAAGTTTTTGAGATGAAATTTGATATAATTTTGGGAATTTTTCTTTAAGGGTTATCCCACCATCCACCCAAGAGTCTTCCCAAAAAAGAATTTGATCACCCCTACCCAACTTCCAAATGAACTGCTTGGAGACATCAGCCATACTACTGTGATTAATAATGGACCTCAAATCAGACCACCAGTGAGAGAAACACTGCTTTGGAGGCCCTTCTTCTAAGCCTCTCCAACCCCTGTACTTTGAAGTCAAAATTCTGCTCCAAAATTGATCTGGTTGCTGAAACATCAACCATTTCCATTTAATTAGAAGAGCTTTGTTGAGAGCCTTGATGTCTTTGACTCCCAATCCTCCCCTTTCTCTAGAGGCACACACTTGACTCCAAGCCACCCAAGCTATCTTCTTCCCTTCTAGATTACCACCCCAAAGAAAGTTTCATTGAATGACAATAAGCCTATTAATCATTGCTGAAGGGGCCCTGAAAAAAGACATATAAAACAAGGGCAAAGCTGTTAAGACAGCATTAATTAAAGTGATTCTGCCAGCCATTGATATACTTCTCTGATTCCATTTATTTAGCCTAGCCTCGAATTTTCTGATTATAGGCTCCCACACCACCTTCCTTCTCGGATTGACACCTATAGGCAGCCCTAAATAGCATAAGGGAAAATGCAGAGGGCCACGGTTCAAGAAGTCAGCAGAAAGTCTACACCACTCCTCAGATTGTCCAATTGCTCCAAATTGGCTCTTGGCAAAATTGATTCTCAGGCCAGAAACCATCTCAAAGCTTCTAAGAATAGCCTTGATAACTTTAACATTATCCATTGAAGCTTCCCCAAAAAAGATAGTGTCATCAGCAAATTGAAGGATATTCACTGGAACCTTATTCTTCCCCACCATAAAGCTGTGGAGGCAGTTTTTAGATACTGCTTCCCTCATCATTCCTGTCAAACCTTCAGCAACCAAGTCAAACAATAAAGGGGTCAAAGGATCCCCTTGTCTCAACCCTCTTTGAGGCTTAAATTCAGTAGTTGGGCTTCCATTCACTAGGATAGATATAGAGGCTGATGTGAGGCACCCCTTAACCCAACCAATCCACCTGTCATGAAACCCCATTCTTTTCATCATATAAAAAAGGAATTGCCAAGACACAGAGTCATAGGCTTTTTCGAAATCCACTTTAAACACCAAGCAAGACCTCTTTGACCTCCTAGCCTCCTCAACAACCTCATTAGCAATTAGGACTCCATGGAACAGCTGTCTACCCTTAACAAAGGCTGACTGTCTTTCATCAATGAGGTGATTCCTGACCTTGCTAAGCCTATTAGATAGAATTTTAGCAATGACTTTGTAGACACATCCTATGAGGGATATGGGTCTGAAATCACTGATATGTTGAGGGTCCTTAAGCTTAGGGATAAGGGCAATGAATGATGAATTGAGACCCTTAGGAAAAGCAGCATTCACATGAAATTCTGCAAAAAAACCTTAGAAACTCAGGTTTCAGATCCTTCCAAAAATGCTTAATAAATCTGAAATTAAACCCATCTGGCCCTGGGCTTTTGTCACTACCACAAGCCCACATTGCAGAAGATATCTCCTCCTCTTTAAAAGGCTCAACCATCATCTCTCTCTGATTTGAAGTCAGGACATTAAAAGAGACCCATCTAGATTAGGTCTGAGCAGATTAGGTTCAGAAAATCTGCTCTAAAAATGCGGTTCAGAAAATCTGCTCTGAAAATGCTGCAGAATTTCAGCCTTAATCAGATTAAGGTTTTCTACCCAGCTGCCATCAATCAACATCCCCCTCAAAGCATTTCTCCTCCTGCTGTAATTAATAATTTTGTGAAAATAAGAGGTATTGGTGTCTCCCTCTTTGATCCATTTGCTTCTAGACTTCTGTCTCACAATAGATTCATGGAGAGTAGCCTTTTCCCAAAGATCAGCTTGAGTTTTCTTGAGCTCTTGGACTTGCTGGTTAGAAGGCTGAGCTGTCAAAGAGTTCTCCAATTCATTTAACTTTTGTTGGATCTGCTTCACTTTGTTACCCAAGTCTCCAATATTGTCTTTACTCCAATTTTTCAACCTTTGCTTGAGGTTCTGAAGTTTGCATTTTAGAGCATAACCACCCCACCCCCTAGGCTAAGATTCAGACCAGCAATCCCTCACCACCTTCTGATAGTCTTTATTCATTAACCAACCATCATAAACCTTAAAAGGCTTAGGGCCCAGTCAATGCATTTAGAATACATAATGATAGGACAATGATCAGAGTAATTCCTTTCAAGGTTAAATTGGAAACTATCAGGCCACTTAGATAACCATTCATCAGAGACCAGCACTCTATGCAATTTGCTTTTACAAGATCCATTTGGCCTAACCCAGGTAAAGAGCTTACCCACACAAGGAATGTCATCTACCTCCATAACGGCAAGCCAATCATTGAATTCAGCTATAAGATTAGTATTTGAATTATTGTGATTGGTTCCCATTCTTTCAGAGGGATGTCTAACACAATTGAAATCCCCTACAAGACACCAATAATCAACTTGAGACTGAAGCTTCCTTCTACTCAAAATCTGCCACAACTGTCTTTTGCCTTCTATATCACAAGGAGCATAAATATTGGCCACAACAACTCTCTGCATATCAGTCAACCAAACCCCTTCCAACAGAATGAGCCCCTTTTCAGAGGTTGTAAAGTCAACCTGGAAGTTTTTGTTATTCCAAACACACAGCAGCCCCCAGCACTGTTCACAGCTGAGTGCCATTCCCAAGCAATATCTGGGTGCCCCCACAAGGCCTGGCAAGCTGCCTTATCGAAAGAGTCCCTCTTTGTTTCTTGCAAACAGAGAAGGTCCACCTTGAGCTTCCCAACCAAGTTCCTGATAGAGGCCCATTTAATACCTCTACCCAACCCTCTAATATTATAGGATAGGATATTCATCTATGGGCTTTCCTATTACCCAACTCTATAGCTTCTTTTCTGTCTCAGGATTCCATATTGGCATAGTTTTGGATAAAGTTAGAATGGTCTGTATCTGCCTCCATGCCTATGCTTTTTCCCAAATTTCATAGTTGTTGAGCCTCTTCCAACACCTCTGTGTTACATTCAATTTTACTTTTTTTTAACCTCCTTTCTGCTCCAAAATGACCCTGGTTTTGGGCCTTGTCCCGGTTATCAATCATGGCAGCCATGTCATTATCTCCTTCTTGTAGTTGAGATTGATCTTCCACAGGTTGAAGAAGTCGGGCTTTATATTGAAGGTGTCTTTGTCTAACATAGACTTTGGAATATTTATCTGGGGTCTCTTTAGAGGATTGGGCTACAGGAAAGAGTTCTTCCTTATTACACCCCTTATTTTTCCATAGTGGGCCCATGTTGTGGCTTGGCCCAACATCTTCTTGAGGCTGCACAGGATGCAGATCTGAATGGGGTTCTACGCGCCTTGTGTCTCCCTCGGCTTCCCCATTATAAGGCTGATCAAAAGGAACTTTATCTCCACCATTCAAATTATTTCCTTCTTGTTGACTACTCTGCTTTCGAGCAGCAGCTTGAGTCTTATAACAGGCAGCCTCTTTAATGAAAGCTTTTACTTTTTTCGTTTCTGCCTTGCTTTCTCCTAGGTCAAACTTTGCCATATCAAGACCCTGTGTACCCTCCTCGATATCCTTTGACTTGTCCCTGTGGATTTCGTCAGATTGGGTTTTGCCCAGTGGTCTGGTTTCACGGTAGCACCCATTAGTACCTCCTTCTGACCGTTGGATATTGGGGGATCTCGGTTTGTTGTTGGACAATTCCGGCGAGAAGGAAAAATTAGTGTCGCTGTTGTCGTCGACGTCGCCGACGTCTCCTCCGTCGTCCGACGTTATCTCCTCCGACCAAACATCGGACGTTGAGCTTCCTTTCTGGTTCGACCCGCCATCTACCCCTATCTCCTCCACGATCCACACCCGATATTCAATCTCGCCCACTCGAACGATGACATCTCTCCTTATTGACGGCGGGAGAGGTGTCCTCACCAACAACCGAGCCCGGTCCAGTCTGCAACGGTCCTCTATGTCATCGTCTAGTTCGATGACGTCGCTGATAGTGGAAACAGCTTTCTTGAGGTGATCCACTTCCCACACCTCTATCGGAAATCCCCACACTTGAAGCCAAACAACCCAGTTATTAGGCCTACACCCCGGCCTCCACTTCTCCAACGAGTAAAAAAGGGAGTTTCCGCTTTCCATCTCCATTTGAATGATGAGTTGAGCTTTTTCGTCCGACAACCCAGTGAGGAGAATCATGTCATCACCGAGAAATATGGTACGAATATTGTACCCTAAGTCCCATGCTATTCGATCCTCTAAGGTCTCCACCGCCATAACCTTCTTTAACTTCCCAACCCAAGCTTCATTGCACCAATATCCCCTACCTTCATTTGGGGTGATCGATATAGTTGGTGTTAAGACCTCACCTCTCGTCCTATCGCCTGGAAGTTCCCCCTTGGTCGTCACTTCCGCGTATGATCTCCGAAAAGGTCCAGTGGTTACTTCGCAAGGTTTACAGGGTACCTTGAAGGGGTTCCTCCCGACAATAGTCTTTTGCTGCAACTCTTCAGTCCATGCTGTCCTCGTGAACCTAGGTAAGTTGACAAATAGTTTATAATCGTTGATGAAGATATTGTCCAACTTCACCTCCAGACCTTTTGCATCCGAGACTCCCTTAAACCGCACGAAACCGTATCTTCTACCTTCCCTGTTGCGCCTTTTGACAATGTAGACTTCTCGCACATCACCCCATTTTTTGAAATATTTCCATAGCAACTCTTCGTTAGCTTCGTCGGGAAAGTGAGTGAAGTAGTATGATGTAATGTTGTCCTTGTTCCTCCAATTGAGGTGGCAGCGTGTAGAGTTGCCCCGTGCCTCAAGGTTTAGTGTTTGTTTGTCTGCTATTAGAATCTTCTTCGTATCCTTTGTTGTCTTTCTGCTAATTGTTAAGCTATAGGCTACCCAGGTCCTATGTATGCTTCCCTCCCCTGATTACAAAATCCCTCGCTTAGATTACTCGACCATTGATTAAAATGCATTACAAAACCTTTTTCCAGATTCCTAAACCATGACCAACACAAGAAGATTGCCTCATCCATTAGTTTGTTACCATTAAAGCTCTCATTTGAGAAAACTATCCGATTCCTATGCTGCCAAATAGTCCAGGTTAATGCTATCCACCAGCACTTCCATCTATGAGCTCTTAGTCCAGCATATCCCCCATGAGCATGTTGGAGGAAATGATGTCTCAGATTTTGCGGGAAAGCACTTGAGATGTTTACCCAAGACAAAGATTCCCACCATAGAGGGAGGGTTTTACTACAGTTGAAAAATAGATGAGTTGCATCATCCTCATTGTTCCTGCAAAATGGGCATAGTAGATCATTGATTTCTACGTTCCTCCTTCTCAGGTTTAATTTTGTTGGCAATCTATCTCTAATTAATCTCCAAGCGAAAAAGGATGTTTTGGTTGGGATCTTTAGAATCCATAACTCCTTAAAAACTCCATCCTGATTCTCATCTATTGATTCGCCCATCAGCAGATTATATGCACTCCTCACCGAATATTGACCACTTGAATCAGCTTTCCACACCCAGTTGTCTCATCGATCTGGATGGATTAAACTACCTCCTATATCCCCCAAGAATCTAGCAGCCATGTCAATTTCATTGTCAAACATAGATCTCCTCCATATAAAATTCCACTCCCAGCCTGCAGCTGTATGACTTCCCATGTGCTGAATGAGCTGTTTTTGCTGGCAGGAAATGTGGTATAGCCTAGGGTATTTTAGTCTTAGTGGATTATCATCATCAATCCATCTATCCTCCCAAAACCTGACCCTATCTCTACACCCCACCCTCTAGGCTATTCCATTTTGAAAGAAATTACCCTTTTGCGATGGCTGGAACAATGACTTTAAGTCCTGCCACCACAAAGATTTGTTGTTGCCTCTTCTTTCATCATCCATACACCTCCAACCACCGTATTTTGAATCCAATACCTGAGCCCAGAGTTCCTCTTGGTGGTGAAACAGATTCCATCTCCATTTTCCCAGCAAAGCTAGATTGAAGCTCTTGATGTCCCTGATTCCTAATCCCCCTTTTTCTTTTGGGAGGCACATTGTATCTCATTTGACCCACTCAATCTTCTTTTGCTCGAGTCCTCCTCCCCGTAAAAATCGGCATTGTATACTCACCAACTTATCCACAACTCTGTTAAGAACCCTGAAAAACGAAAAGAAATAAATAGGAATGAATGTTAGGACTGACTTTATAAGAGTCATTCTGCCCCCAAATGAAATGTGTCTTTGTTTTCATTTTGCTAGCTTTCTCTCGCACTTCTTGATGATAGGCTCCCACAACTTGCAATGCCTTGGGTTTGTCCCAATTGGGATACCCAAGTATGTGAACGGTATGAACAATAATCTACAGTTCAAGTATTTTTCAGCATCCTTCTTCCATTGTTCCGGCTTCTCGATTGCCCCAAAACTGCTCTTTGCGAAATTAATTTTAAGCCCTGATACGAGTTCAAAGCTCCTCAGGATGACTTTGATTGCCTTGACATTTTCCATTGATGCCTCACCGAAAAATATTGTATCATCAGCATATTGTAGAATGCTGATTTCTACATTGTTTCTTCCTACTAAGAATCCTCTGAATAGGTTCTTTTCCACTGCTTCTCTCATCAATCCATTTAAGCCTTCAGCAACAATATTAAACAAGACGGCTGCTAGTGGGTCCCCCTGTTTGAGTCCTCTTTGCGGGATGAATTCAACCGAGGGGCTTCCATTCACCAATACCGAGATAGTAGCAGATTTGAGGCACCCCTCAACCTAATTAATCCACTGGGAGCAGAATCCCAGCCTCCGCAACATGTATATCAGAAAATCCCACGAAACTGAATCATATGCCTTTTCGTAGTCTACTTTGAACACTATGCATGGCTTTTGGCACCTTTTTGCTTCCTCAACTGCTTCATTTGCGATAAGCACGCTGTGTAGCAAATGTCTACCCCCTATGAAGGCAGTCTGTCTTTTGTCTATAATTGTTGGCAACACCTTCTTCAATCTTTTTGCTAATATCTTAGCCACAATCTTGTATGTGCAGCCTATTAGCGAAATAGGTTTGTATTCGTTAAGGTTTTGTGGGTCAGCAACCTTAGGGATTAGAGCAATAAAGGAGGCATTGCATCCCTTTGAAAAAATTCCACTAACAAAAAATTCCTCCAAAAACCGAACAACGTCGGATTTAATGACTTGCCAGAACTCCTTAATGAATTTAAAGTTTAGTCCATCTGGACCAGGACTTTTCTCGCTCCCACAATCTCATACAGCAGTCTTTATTTCATCCTCATGAAAGCGCTCCATCAGCATATCATTTTGTTGCTGTCCAATGCTCTGAAATCTGGCCCCGTCCAGCTTGGGTCTAACCCACTCGTTTTCTTCAAATTTGTTCATGAAAAACAAACGAACTGCCTCTTTCACTCTTCCCGATTCATCAATCCATGATCCGTCAATCATCACTCCTGTCAGAAAATTATTTCTACAATTTGAATTCAGCAACAAGTGGAAAAAGCATGAGTTGCAATCTCCTTCTTTAATCCATCTTGACCGCGCCTTCTGCCTCAATAAGGATTCATGTGATTGGGCAGCTATCCATAGATCCTCCTGTAGCTTTTTTCTGTCCAGCATTTCTTGGGTAGATAATTGTCTGTCGTTTATGTTCAATTCTAGCTTGTTCATCTCAGCTTCAATACTTCTTAACTTCTTGAAAGTATCTCCAAACTGTTCTTTGTTCCAGACCTTCAACCTCGCCTTAAGTCGTTTTATCTTCTCTTTCAGCACAAAACCCCCCCATCCCCTTTGCTAATTATTTGTCCAGCAGTCCTGAACAATTGTTCTGAATGTCCTATCCTGAAACCAGCAATCGAGGATCCTGAATGGTTTGGACCCCCAGTCAACATTCTTAGATCTCAACAAAATGGGGCAATGATCGGAGAAGTTCCGATCCAAAATAAATTGTATACTTCCAGACCATTTGGTAAACCAATCAGCAGAGACGAAAACTCTATCCAGCTTACTTTTGGCTGACCCGTTAGGCCTGTACCATGTAAATTTTCTCCCCACGCATGACACTTCTTCTACCTCCAGGTCTGCAATCCAATCATTGAACTCTTTCATAGTCCTATCATCCATCCCCCTATGACAAACACCCATTCTTTCTGTTGGTCTTCTGATGTTGAAATCTCCCAGTATGTACCATAGTCCACCAGAATTTGAATTTTTCATCTGCCTAACAAT